>NC_068456.1:21224978-21332478 GCF_023373465.1 Oncorhynchus keta
TTAATTCAAAGCAATTCAAAGAAATCCAACTGGGACATGAAGTCTCATTCCTTTTAGCATCTGACACTTATCAATGCAGAGAATACACAATTTCAAATATGACTAAATGATCTTAGAATATTTCAAGACTGCACTGTAATTTTTTAAACATTTGTATAGCGATGTGAAGAATAAATTAGCAAATTGAATTTCATTACATTTTATTGAATGAAATTCTACTTCCTTTTTATTCAAATTCAATTCTGCTTCCTGTGGTGTGTGGTCAACTCTCGAGCAGGAGCTCACTGATTTGACAGCTCCAATGCAGTTACACCTCCGACACCGGCAAAACACCCGCTTTGGGGGTGTCGGTTAGCGCGGGTTAACACTTGATCTGATTTAATCTAGGCCTTAAAATGGACCCCAACCCTGTTAGAAGTAAAACAATTTAATTACAATAAGTATTTAATCTATATCACAACACAAATCAGCCTTGCTAAAAAATAGAATAATAGCTATGATTGTTTGAATGTTAAAGCCTTCAGATTCTTGTCTAAGATAATTGAAGGAAGAAACAGAGACAGAGTTCATTCAAACGTGTTATAAAATGAAGATTAAACAAAGAATGTTGGAGTCTCCTTGGAAACTGCATAAATGGCTTATCAATACCTTCATAATTCACAATTACTTGTGAATACTGCAGAGTAAGGAAATCGGTGGTCCAAACTAAATTGATAGGAACAGATGAGCTGCTAAAATGAAATGCCTTGAACAATGCAGGGTCAGCATGCATGGAGGGCCCTGGTCCCCCTTGGCTCCCCCTCATCCCATGGTAATTATATTGGGAGAGCCATGCCAACCCGCCACCCAAGAGGGCCACCATCAATATGAAAGGAGAGAGGAAGTTTGGCCAGAGAAATAATGGGTGATTAAATGAGGAAGTAATAGGTTGGAGATACTTAATTAGACAATGTTGTCTTAATCTAATGGATGGCATAGGGGTGCCCCTCTCTCCCTCACCTCTCTCTCTCTCTCTCTGTTCTGATTCATTCTGCCTCTGTAATACAATAAGAGCACAGCCAGATTAATTGTCTGTCAGGGAGAGTTCAAACAACCATTACATCTGGGTGCATACGCACAGGGGTGTGCTTTAAAGGGATTGCTTGAAGTGGCCACGGGTGGTCAGTGTGAATGCGTGTGTGTTTGTGTATATGTGTGCGTTTTTCTATACTGAGTGGAAGACACAGATTCCATCTTTCGGAAGTTATACTATAAATAAGAAATGAATACTTTATATAGCTTGATATTCATTAGGGTGGCGGTCATAGAAAACTTAAAGGATCCCTGCCTTGTAGACCTTTGATGTGACCTTTGTTTGAATAGATTCTGCAAGACGTAGGTATTAAATCTGGTGGAACTGGGACACTGACCACCAAGCATTTCCAGGGGCTATGCTCAAGACTTCATACTTTGCCATCAGCAATGTGCACGTTAACCCTTCTTCAGCAGCAGGCTACATGAAGAAGAGCACCCCTTAGCAAACAAAAGGTGATCTGCTGACACAATCAATCCTTTCTTGGGACTAGAGAAAAGCTTTTTAAAATGGAAGGACAATTGCAACAAAGATAACATTTTGCTCTCAGGCAACATTCCCGAAGGGGTCAATCATACTTCCATTCAATGCATTCTTTCCTTTTTTCGGTTGCTTGAGAAAACAAAGACGAACCAGTATAAGACAGAGAGAGGAGGAGGTAGCGAGGAAAAAAATGTGCACGGTTTTCTGAACTGCCACAAGTTGAGCCTGACAGGGAGCTTTCATCATTGAGGGCAACGTCAGTCAGTATGACTTACATCTTGCATTGGGAGAAGTGGGAGCTCCCTGAATGAGAAATATGACTAGCATCTGCAAATTTCATTAGCATTGATCCATTTAGAGAGAAAAGAGCGGCAGCTCTGGGGCCTTGAAGCAGTGACACCATAACCAAGCCCCTGTGACAGCTCCATCCATCCTCCCTGCTCTGGCCATGCCAATCAAACCCAGAGTGAGGTGACATCAGCCTGGTCCGGCCACTAGGCCCATTCTCCCAGCCCCAGGCCAAAATGGACCCTTGATTGACATCCTTTCAAACTCACTGGTGGGGGACAGGACAGGGGATAGTGGAGGGGGATGCTCTGTGTGAGTGAGTTTATTTTTTATTTTTTTATTTGACCTTTATTTTACTAGGCAAGTCAGTTAAGAACAAATTCTTATTTTCAATGACGGCCTAGGAACAGTGGGTTAACTGCCTGTTCAGGGGCAGAACAACAGATTTGTACCTTGCAACCTTCCGGTTACTAGTCCAACGCTCTAACCACTAGGCTACCCTGCCGCCCCATGAGTGAGTGAGTGAGTGAGTGAGTGAGTGAGTGAGTGAGTGAGTGAGTGTGTGTGCGCTTGTGAAGCCAGGGTTTGTGGTGTGGGGGGACTCTCCTCGGATGGCTACTTCAGTGCCAGCTGGGGTCCCGAACTGACAATCACAGCAACAATGAAGAACAGGGCGCACCCTACCCACTGCCCCCCATCCCTCCAGCTGAGTAATGGACCCTCCTCCTCCTGCTCTACACTCACATAGATGTGCGCACACTCTTACATGAAAATGCACTCTTGCATGAACACACACCCATTATTTTAAATCAATTAAAATGTTTTGCTGATTTCTGGAGACAGTTGACAAAATACATATTCAAGTACTCAGATCCCGAATAGCTGAATGTAAAAAGCAAAAACTATATCAAGTGAAGACAGATGATGACAGAGGAGTGGGATCATACGATGAGAAACCCTTTGAAACCAAACCCTGTAAAAACAATTTGTGATTAGCTGTGTTTAGTTCTTTAAGCCCTGTTTCTACCCTGTTTGCGCAGTTAAATCTGCTGCAGGAGCAGAGCTGCGAAGTGAACCAGTCTAAATAAGTGTAATTGTCTCTTTCCCCTTTTCATGGAATTCGGTAATAGGATTAAATGCCACCTAGAAGGGCCATTGAACCGTTCAGTGAACTGCTGCGGTACCTTCTGCAACCATAATCATATCAACCAGCAACGTTTCCTGTTCTGACAGAGGCTATTCAAATCAAACCGGTAACTGTCTTTCCGGAATAAGTCAAAAATAACATTCTGATACATGTCTGACTTAACGAGCTGTTTGTGGAGTTTATTTTTTTCTGTCTGTAAAAACATTGCTTTGTACATGAACCGCAATAAGTCGTTTCAGACTCATCCCAGAAACATGGTTAGCGTGTACATAATTGGAATGAGTGTGACAAAAAGCTCTGGTTTCTTTCAGCCAATAGGCCTACATCTAACTGGTTTCTCTCATAACTTAAGTGGTAATGAGCTCAGCTTAGACACAAGCATTCTGAACTTGATATGATAATTGCATAGAGCCATAATAACCCTATTGAATGTTGTAAATGAAACAGGTGATGAATGAGGCATGATGACCTAATAGGACAGATAAACAGTATTCTAATGTAAGGGTATTAGATCTTCTCTTGGTTCTTAGAGAACAGCCAGAGGATACCTTAGGCAACATATATCCAGCAGCACCTCAGTGCCTCCCACACCACACGCCACCTCAAGCGTTTGTCTGAGCGATAGCAGATTTTTGACTGGATGCCAATGTCTCCACTGAAGACCACAGACAATTACAACTACTAGGAGTTCAAAAACACATCCTACGCACTCACTCCACTATGATGGAGAGTTCTTTCTACCTTTCTGTTCACCTTCACGCTGCACCATTTAATTGCAATAATTACAAGTAATTACACAATGTATATTCACACCCCCAGGCTTCAGCATCAGTGGATTTAAAGATTCCTTGAGGAGACATGGAGGTCTTGTCCTTTAATGAACACTACCCCTAGAAACCCCTTCTTCTTCTTCTTCTTCTTCTTCTTCTTCTTCTTCTTCTTCTTCTTCTTCTTCTTCTTCTTCTTCTTCTTCTTCTTCTTCTTCTTCTTCTTCTTCTTCTTCTTCTTCTTCTTCTTCGTCTTCTTCTTCGTCTTCGTCTTCGTCTTTGTCTTTGTCTTCGTCTTTGTCTTTGTCTTCGTCTTTGCCGGCACATCATTTCCAATATGCACATTTATTTGACGTAAGATCAAGTTCCCAATAATTCATGTGTGTGTTGTTGTAGTAACATAATTGTAAATCTAATACAAGCATTTACCAGTAAGCAATTTAGATGGAAGTTCAGTTGTGTGAAAATCCAACAGTACAGTAGTTTGTTTTTCAGGTTCAGTCAAAGTCTAACCTCTGACCCCCTATCAAAACAACTATCAATGATTCAAATGAGCTGCTAAATCACTTGATATAATCTAAACCATTATAAATTGTCTACTGACTTAATCTAATTAGTTTGTTTGTATTAGCAGTGGTTTAAACAAACACCAATTACCTGGCTAATGACCTGACTGTGATTGCTCTCTCCAGCTCAGTTGATTGACTCCTCTCACGGCCAGAACCACTAAGCAGCTTCTGCTGAGCTGTGTTGGGCAGACAGTTGCGAATCAGTCTAGTCGTGATCAAATGTTGACACAACAAAGCAGCAATTAGCAGGCGATGAAAGGCTTATTTTCATTCATTGTCACTATGGGTGTTTAATGTGTTTGTAACAGATAGAGGATGTTTCGTTGATTATTAATAAAACGTTTGTGCTCGAACCAAATATTTTTAGTGCTTGGCTAATATTTGTGTGTCAACAAAAGGAAAATGTATGTTCCCTTTTCGTAAGCCAGTAACAGCAACACGAGGTATTGTAACTGAGAATCCTTCCCATAACAAGAGAAAGAACGCAGAGGATTCTCTCTCACCGGTGTAGATCTCCTGTGTTAGCCTCTAAAGATTTGTCCTTACCTGTCCCTATTGCAGAAGACACATACTTAGTCTATGGCATGTATTTTGAAAACAGGAATACTTCAGCGTTGCTATACACACTGTGCTGTTTACTCAATAGTGCTCCGAAACCACTGAATTTGTAGGCACATGCACAGTCATCATCAGGTTGAAACAACGGCAAATGCCTAGTAAGGACAAAGTACAGGTACGTGCATATGGTTTTTCAAGAGCCTTGTTTATACCTGTAGGCTTGTGCTAACCTGTGTCCATTGTACTGATGTTGTCCACATTACTTTTGTGCCCAAATATTCAGGCATGCATCTACACATTGTAAGAAAATGTGTCTCTTATCTGTCCACTGTGCCCGCATTGTGACCAGATTTCCTGGTCCCTCCCTGTATGCAAATTATTTGACATATTCTTTCAAAAATAATATGTATTTGTTTAAAACACATCATGATGCCATAAGTCAATGAATTTAGAGGTGGGATAATAATGGTTTAAATGGTTTCTCGGTCTAGATCCGTCTACACTTGTAAGAGTTTCAGACTCAATGCGTGCCTGACTACCTCCTGATGTCACAATGAGTCTACACCGGTCCAAAAATGTGTGCACAAGTTCAGGACAAATGACGCATGTTAGCAACAGTTATCAACAGGGCTATGGACAAGGTTGGTTCTCGTCAGGTAAATTGAGCTGGAGCTACCTATAGCCAGTAGCCTGATAACTCACACTAACTTCTTCCTCTGTCGTTACTTTTCTACATACTTTAGTCTGAGACTTCCATCATTGAAGTCGTTTGTGGTGACGAGGGGCACGATGGGCGTCATTCAAAGCAAAGTCATCAGCGATTGGATTGTCTCAAACCAACCAGAGTATCAAAGCCTATGACAAAATTTCAAAGATGGCCCCGAATGTCTTTGCATTCAGTGAAGGGTCAGGGAGGTACTCAGATGCAGACTCATTGAGGAAAAGAAACTAACGTCTGTGGGCGTGGCGTAGCGTTTGGCCGGAGCAAGGAGTCTGAGTAGCCAGGCAACAGACCCAGGCTCCTGTACCTTGAATTAAAGGGAGAGTCAGGCAGAGTTGAGACCCAGCACCTTATGAGTCTAAAGACAAAAGTAGGATAAAAGTAGGATAAATCAAGGTTAGGGTTAGGGTTAGGGTTAGGGGGTTAGGGTTAGGGTTAGGGTTGAGCCTGGGTGTGGACATGAAGCAGTTTTGGGGAAGCTACTCTGAAAATATAGTTTTCCAAACTACCAATTACTTCACACTGGAAGAAGCTGAGCTGAAATAAAGCTACCCTTAAGAGAAATATAGTTTTAAAAAGTAGTTCACTACATCAAAACTACAGTACCTCATGAAAAATGATCATATCTAAATCTGAAATGTCATATAATACAAAGTTAGGAAACATAACTGCAAGAACATTCTGGAGTCAGATGTTATCAGTGTAGTGAGATTTGTGTGACAGCTAGAAAGTGAGTGGGTCGGCTTTGCTGAGTGTTCAGGGAGAGAGAAAAAAAAACGGGGGGAGTTTTTTGCAAAAACAAGTTCTATATATGTATATACATATATGTATATTTATTTTGTTATGTAGTTGGTAGTTCTAGTAGTTACATGGTAAAAAGTAATGAACTACTGAAAGTCCTACTAAGATTTGACTTAACTACCACCAAGCTCCTTGCCAACCCTATTTGCTCCTGTTAATCACTCTAGATAAGAGTGTCTGTTAAATGATTTAACCCCAGGGTCTCGTGCTTACATGGGCAGAGAACATTACGGAATATACAGGGTTTATGGACTAGAGGTTGTTTTTGGATGGAATTTTAGGAAACTTCATATGGACTTTCAGATAAACAACCAATGTCCTAAAGTCTCAGTACCCATTATAAACAACCTGGCAATGCTGCATGACATTGTTTCTGTAGTTTTCAGGCTAGAGGTGCATTGCCATCAGCACTTTTTTCTTAGCAATATGCAATTAGCGAAGGGATCAAAGGTTAGACTAAATATAAGCCTGAGCCTTACTAGTCACTCAACAGATCCTTCCAATCCCCCGGATTACAGAATGGAAAATCACTGATGATGGATTTGACCCCCCACACACACACACTCTTCGTCCCCCCTCTCCTCAGGGACCAGACTGCTGCTGTGTCATGTCTTCTGTCGTGTCTCTGTGTCTCCATCTCTCCTCTCCTCTCCTCCGTGTAAAACACAAACATACGTCCATTTCCCGTCACTCTGCTGGGTATTAGTGCCTCAGTTCAGGCCTAACGATTACCTGGTGCTGAAAGGTGCTCAACAACTGCATTGTAGTTGACGAAACAAACACCGGCCCTGCAAATTCCAACATGAAAGCTCACTGTGCCACGTATCAGGCTCACAAACATGAAAGGCTAAACAGTTTGATCACCATAGAGTGCACCTTGAGTTCAGCGCAGTTCAACAACACACCTTCCCTCCCTTTAAGTCTTTGTAATACCTGACATAGTTCACTCGGGGGTCTTGATCTGTGGATGAAACTAGGCAGTGAACCTGTGTCCAGTGAACCTGGGTCCCCAAACATTAAGTGTGTTATAGGTCAAGTCCCACGCAGGGTGTCCTAATAAGAAAGGCCCCATGAGTAGAGCAGACTACAGAGAGCCAGAAAGTCCTGCCTGTCAATTAGAATCTCCCTTCGACTGTTCCGCACCAGTAATCTCCTGCGTTAATATAGAGTGGCTGGGTTATGGGGCCACGTAACCGTAGAAACGTGTCCCAGGGACTGCTTAAGGCGCTGCTTGGGTCCTTAGCATCAGGGGATGGTGCAAAATGTCTAATGGGGCGGCTTCTGGGGTGTTTGGGACCTAATGTTCAAGGAGGCCCCACTACAGGGCTGGGGCCATGCCCTATATACCTGGGTCATGGGGTGGAATTAAAAGTGGGGAAAGGGGGAATACCATAGAAGAACGGTTAAGACGAAAGGGCTAGACAGAAGCAGGTAGAGGAGGGTATGAGTATGAAAGCAAATCTGACATCAAACAGACCACATCGTGAGAGTCTATGAACTTAGGTTGTGTGGGTATGTGACCAGTGATGTGCGTTTTGATGACTCATTATAACAGGGCTTTCACATTGAACAAAAAGTACACCAAAATATGATTATAAAAATAATAAGATTTAGTGAGGTAATTGCATATTAATTCCTCAGAAGGATTTTTGTGTTATCCTCCTGTTGAGAGAACACTTGTAATGATGATCTTCCTCACATATGTTTTATAACTGTTATTATGGCAATGCAACTATTTATAGTAGAATAAGTAATCTGACGGCATTATTCAAATACGTAATTCAAACGGAATACTGCAGCACAAATGTTTTAATAGAGCACATAGCACAGGTCTTAGAAAAAAACGTAGAACTCAGTGTGTGTTTGAGGTTCTCAAACGAATCTCCAAAGTAAGTTTATGGTCTGAACCAGTGCTCATTATTCATAAGACAGGGAGCTAAGCCTCCAAAGTGTCCCAATCCTCAGAGTGATCACTTACAAAAGAGAAAAGAGAAGGAAGAAAACCCCTAACAGGAGCAAGGATAAACAATGGGGAAGAGAGAGCGAGATAAAGCAAGCAAAAGAGATAGAAAGAGAGAGTGAAAGAAAGAAAGAAAGTGACAGAGAGAAAAAGAGAGTGAAAGAAAGAGAGAGAGAGAAACAAAGTGAAAGAGCCTCCAGTATTTATGCTGCAGTAGTTTATGTGTCGGGGGGCTAGGGTCAGTTTGTTATATCTGGAGTACTTCTCCTGTCCTATTCGGTGTCCTGTGTGAATCTAAGTGTGCGTTCTCTAATTCTCTCCTTCTCTCTTTCTTTCTCTCTCTCGGAGGACCTGAGCCCTAGGACCATGTCCCAGGACTACCTGACATGAGGACTCCTTGCTGTCCCCAGTCCACCTGGCCATGCTCCTGCTCCAGTTTCAACTGACCTGAGCCCTAGGACCGTGCCCCAGGACTACCTGACATGAAGGCTCCTTGCTGTCCCCAGTCCACCTGACTGTGCTGCTGCTCCAGTTTCAACTGTTCTGCCTTATTATTATTCGACCATGCTGGTCATTTATGAACATTTGAACATCTTGGTCATGTTCTGTTATAATCTCTACCCGGCACAGCCAGAAGAGGACTGGCCACCCCACATAGCCCGGTTCCTCTCTAGGTTTCTTCCTAGGTTTTGGCCTTTCTAGGGAGTTTTTCCTAGCCACTGTGCTTTTACACCTGCATTGTTTGCTGTTTGGGGTTTTAGGCTGGGTTTCTGTACAGCACTTTGAGATATCAGCTGATGTACGAAGGGCTATATAAATAAATTTGATTTGAAAGAAAGGGAGAGTGAAAAAGAGAGAGTGAAAGAAAGAAAGAGAGAGCGAAAGAAAGAGGACGAGAGAAAGAAAGAGAGAGTGAAAGAAAAAAAGAGAAAGAGAGAGCCGAAAGAGATTCTGGGTTGGGGGACACACAGATACTGCTATCATTTCCACTAGATACACCCTCATATCAATGCTGCACCGCTCACTGCAACCCCTGCAAGATGCATACAAGCCGTTATTAATCAATGTAGAAAGAAGTAACTCTTCCCACTGTCTCTGACAACACTTCGCAAAAGCCACCCTTTACCACAGAAGCGTCTGTGGGTTGATTTGCGACTGTGGGGCCTGTGTGTTTGCCTTGTTAAACATTGACACCCAGACTTGCTTTCTGCCCCCCTCCCCCCAACACACAACCTGCCTGGGAGGCAGACAGTGTGGGAGAGTGTGTAAATCACTGAGCTGAATAGGGGAAAGGTCTGGCTGTGACACGTCGCAGCAGCTCTGGGCGCAGGTCTCTCCACTGACCACAATCACTCCCACTGTTAACAGTTCACATACTAAGTACTCACTAACACAGCATAGACTAGATTGATATTCCCTATCCTGGAATTGAGCTATTGTTGGAGCAAGGGCATAGCCTTTGTGCAGCTTTCACAGATTGTGGACCTGTATGACTGAGTGATATTTTTTGCTGTATGTGATTAAATGTTTTTCATTAACAATAGATGTCAGTTAAACATGATACCAGTTTCAAACATTGAGTTTTAAGGCAAGGTTATTTTCATAACTGCAATCAATTCTCAGCACATTCTCCATTCAGATTCTCTTAATTCTTTAAGTTGTATAAAATGATTTCTTACTTTAGTAACCATGAAACCATGTTTTAATTAAAACAAAAAGTAAAAGAGGTGATCGGCAGGCAGGAGGCAGGCGCCCATTTTATTTCCAGTTTCCATAGGCCTCTTCTCAATTGGATTTCGTGACTCCTTGCGACCTTCTTCCATCCTCTCATCGCTTCCTTTTGAAAAATGTGTGAAGTGGTGAAAAAAAATGTAGGACTGGCAACAGTAGGGTTGGCAACAGTAGGGTTGGCAACAGTAGGGTTAGCAACAGTAGGGTTAGCAACAGTAGGGTCGGCAACAGTAGGGTTAGCAACAGTAGGGTTGGCAACAGTAGGGTTAGCAACAGTAGGGTTAGCAACAGTAGGGTCGGCAACAGTAGGGTTAGCAACAGTAGGTTTAGCAACAGTAGGGTTGGCAACAGTAGGGTTAGCAACAGTAGGGTTAGAAACAGTAGGGTTGGCAACAGTAGGGTTAGCAACAGTAGGGTTAGAAACAGGAGGAGTTTATTTTGTTAAAAAAATGTGTTCGGAGAACTTAATGAGCCGGCGGTGATCCATCGGCTCATTAAGTTCTCCTGATCTAATAATGAGCTCAGTCAGACCCTTATGAACACTGACTACAGCAGTAATTGTATGTGAGTGCGTCTCAAGTTTGGGGTCAACTGAATTTCATGTTTATTAATGGCAGACGTGCAGAAAGATGGCGGCCTCTATACACATACCATAAATGGCTCGTTTTCTAAGTTTACTGTATTGTAGCTTGTTTTCTGTATTAGCACAGTATACATGATCCCAATTCTAGCTCCAAGCAGCAATTTGAAAAAACAAAAATTTAGATACAACATGAACTTTAACTCAGGTCAATCAATCAAAATAATACATATCTTGGCATAACCAAGGCATACAAAAGAGATGCTACCTCTCAACACAAACGTCAGCTTCTGGGTCACCTGTACCTTCCCATCACATTAGGAGCACATGGGTCAGCATACACACTCTGACCAGTGACCGCTCTGGCTGGCGTACTGTAGCTGCAGTGATTATAAGCGGTGGGGGAAACCTGGACGAGGTGGTTTAAGCTGTAGAAACAGCGGTTCTGGGTGCCTGTAATCTCCTGAGAGGGCACCACTGGGGCCAGTGGAGGGGTCAGTTGGTGGGACGCACAGGTGCTTCATTCACTGTCCCATATAGACATCCTCTAAGAAGAGGGCTTGAAAATGCTTGGACGCCTCCACAAGCTTCCTGGGGAGGTCCATGGAGAAGACATAGCTGTGGCCCACAGTATTAGTTAAGTATAAGACAGAAGAGGCTAGTGGGAGGAGTTAAAGGAGGACGGGCTCATTGTAATGAAACGGTACCAAACATCGAATCCCCTAGCTGATAAGGTAAAAATCTGTCATTCTGACCCTGAGCAAGGCAGTTAACCCCCAACAACAACTTCTCCCCAGTGGCCGATGACGTGGTCGTGGATTAAGGCAGCCTCCAGCACCTCTCTGATTCAGAGGGTTAAATGCGGAAGACACATTTCAGTTGTTTGCATTCAGTTGTACAACTGACTAGGTATCCCCCTTTCTCTTTCCTTTGTTTGACTGTTCTATTTATTCCATTCCAGCCATTACAAAACCTGTCCTCCTATAGCTCCTCCCACCAGCCTCCAGTGGTATATAGTCTCAGGAAACTCCTCTTTGGGAATGTATTATTTGGAGTTGAGATCTCTTATAACAGGGTTTGAATAGATCACCTGTCCAGTCACTTAGTTCAACTTTGAAGCGTTAAGCAGCATGTTGATCAGGTGGTGCACCTTGAGGAACACATCGGCATCGATCTTCAAGGCACAGGAGGCGTGGGGCAGCGAGAGCTCAGCCCCTCCAGCATCACCATGATCAAGTTTTTGTAGCAGTCGTTGAGATCGCTCTGCAGCAGATCCTAGTGCTCTTTGCTCTCTTGCAGCACTTTCTCCTGGAGGAAGAACAGACCCACCTCTTTCCCCAGTACCTGTCTAGCACTACCTTAAGCATTGCGGGCGCTGTCACAAGCCACCCTGTCGTAGGGCTCCACTGGTATTATCAGAATCAGGAAGGGGTTCTGCACCAGGCATTTCTCCGGCTCATCCAGGATGAAGTGGTACTCATGTGATTTTTCTACATGGTACAGTCCTGGGGACACATACTGGGCTGGAGTGGTCAGTACTGCCTTGATCTCTGTGGTCAGATTAGTGATTATGGTCAGTGCTGTCATTATGGTTCTGGTTTCGTTATTTTTTGGGAGTTTCTGAATTGAGGTTTCTGACTTGTAGAAATGCTGAGTGGAGTCGGTTACACTGTTGAACTAACCCATTCTGCAGAGAGATTGGTGTAGATGATGATAATCACTGTGGAGGAGTATGAGGAAATAGTTGTGGGAGCGGGACACCCGACGGTATCTCCCACCTTCTGGCATCTCCTGACTGGGAAGAGAGCAGGAGAGAGGGCTTAATGGATTATTGCTTTTTGGGGAGAGACTCAACGAGTGGCACTGAGATGTTACACTTTTAAAATGTATGTCAGACAAAAAAACAATGATTGAGAAGTTAAACAAACCATATAACTGTGCACAAGGATTACCTTTAACAATTTTCACAGAGAATTTAACAAAAACACATTCACTTGAAAAACAGTGCAGCTGCAAATTTTGGTAACAGAATGATAGCACAAACAGCACAAACCGTCATTCTGTTACCACATTATGCATCTGCACTGTTCTTTTAGTTAATGTGTTTTTGTAAAATGTTCAGTGGAAATGGTTAAAAGTAGTCATTGCGCATATAATTGTATAGTTTGTTTAACTTTACAGCCATTGTTTTTTGTTTGACACACATTTTAAAGCGAATAATCTGAGTCTGTCACTGTAATCGTGGAATTGCCCTCCAATGGAAGTGCCCTCCTGTTTTGTGCTGAATGACCTCTTAATCTCTACCTCAGGTGGGCTTTTCACAGGTAATGGGTTTCACATAGTGACATATTAATACTATAATTAACATGCAAGCAAAGGGAAATAATATGTTAATAGAAGCAACAAATGCACCTGTCACACATTGATCTTAGTCACACGTACTGTGGAAAGACCATATCACATATTGATGATGGCCTGCTGTAAAAGGATAAATGATTAGATACTAAGCTAATGGCTAACAAAGGCAGTTGTAGGTGGAACACATGGCAACAAAATCACACTAACATAGGAAATACTTACAGTAGGTAAAGGTCAAGATTGAAGGACTATAAATGACATGTCAAACATTTCTACAAACACTACACATTCACTGGGCATGCTTCCAGTCCATTAGGTAGCCACACTGGTAAACTGCTCCCTCTACACTGGTTTCCCTCCTCTTCTTAAACCTAGCAGTCACAGCATTGTGGCTCCCCTTTAATGCTTGCCATTTGCTCTTAGAGTTCATCTAGCTTTCTTTGGAAGTAGGCATACAGTCGACTTGAGTTGGCTGCTTTAACCTTGCCTTTCTTATAGAAATCTCAGGGCTATAAACATTCTTGGATACAGTATCAGCTTTGTCAAGAAAATATCATAGGTTATTGTATACAGAGTGAGTGAAGCCCTTTACAACGGCTCTTAACCACATCAGCCTCTCTTTGAGGTCACCTGGGATCTGCCAACACATGCCAGATAAGTTGTCCTTCTCCTCTACTGAAATACACTGGTGGGTACTGAAGAAGACAAACACTTTGTTGAGCTGTATGTCCATGTTAGATTGAGTGGAATGATATGTATACCCAACATGCATACAAACACACGAAAATGAGAGTAGGGGCCTGAGGTCACACACTTAATGTGTTGTGAAATCTGTTGTGAATCTATTGTTTAAAAAATTGTATAACTGCCTTCATTTTGCTGGACCCCAGGAAGAGGAGCTGCTGCCTTGGCACCCATAATACATGGGGATCCATTGTAAATACAAAATACAAATACACATACATTAATGTGCTCATTATTTCTAATGGTAAATCTAATCAAGTAATCTATCAAATATTTCTTTATTTTCACCAGAGGCTTCTTTACCCTTACAGATACCCAACTCTAACCATTTGTTGCTTCGAAGCAAACACATACGTGTTAGATACAAAGCAACAAATGGAGCTTGGTATGGTACAGAAGCCAAACCATTCCTTCTCCTGCCTAGTGCTCTTTTTCCATAGATGCGTAATTCACTATTTGTCGGCTTTGGGGTGAAAAGTTCCCAGACTTTGTTTGGCTTGGAACAGAGCCTGCTAACCGACAGGAAGTTTCACTTTTTACCGTAAAGAGGGTGTGAGAGAAAGAGGGAGAAAATGAGAGAGAGAGAGAGGGGGCGAGAGAGAAAATGAGAGAGAGAGAGAGGGGGCGAGAGAGAAAATGAGAGAGAGAAAGAGAGAGAGAGAGAGAGAGAATAAGTCTTGAGACTGAAGGAGAGGGTTAGGAGGAGATGACATTTGTCAGAGGTTGTTGAAATATAAACCCCAGAATTGAAGGAAAGTCATGAGGCCTCGGTCAGGCCATGATGTCTCTGACAGATGTTTGGAGCTCCATGTCTATCTTCAAGAGCCCTTTTAACCCTCAGCCATCAACAGAGTGAGGACAGACATACAAATGGGGCCTAAAAGTTAAATTTCACCTCGGTTGGAATGTCTTTTCCCTCTTGCAGAAATCTTTATGCTGCGGAGTTCAAGAAGACTCACGTGAGAATCCAGGACCCAGCCACGCCCAGGGTGCAACTGTGAGGAGAGTATTATTTGATGCACACTTCACAACAGCAGCTGTAATTAAACTGGTGTCATACTCTATCCATTACCTCATGGTGAATTAAAATGGATGACAACTTCAATGTCTTTTCTGCCCAGATCTGGTATGAGTGTGGCTATTTGGGGAACAGCAACTTTCCAAACCACAACAAAAATAGTTTGCCACCTTGTAGATGCATGTCCAATATTTATCCGGTTGGTTTCTTGACTAGTCTAGTAAATGCATTTCAACTCTCAGTAGGGGTGCCAGGGTTTTGTGTATGGTGGCCTCTAGTGGTTAAAAATTAAGAGTTAACTCTGACCATCAACGTACTTCGTAAAGACAAGTGAAAACACATTTTTCCTAATCATTAGTATTTTTCTGTTGCAGCCTCGCCCAAATGTTGCACGAGCAACAGGTATTTAAAAAGATAATACCGTAGCAGTGGGTTGACTGCCACACCCTTACGTCAGGCTCATGTTGCTGACGGAATATAAATTGAACAGGGTTAATTAAGCTTCAACCAAAAACAGACAGTGGTTATCAGACCGTGCCCCTGTTTTGAGCATAATTATACCTTAGTGCCACTTGAAATTATGTACAAACGTGTAACCTCCTTCCTCGTATTTACCTTTTCTACCTCATTGGTTTTGCCCCAGACGTTCTCCTGTTCTTTCTTTCTCACTTTCTCCCTCTCTGTCTCCTATCTCCTTCAGTTGCTCTCTCATACATTCTACTGGTCTCTTGAACTCCTTCCCTCTCTGTCTCCTATCTCCTTCAGTCACTCTCTCATACGTTCTACTGGTCTCTTGAACTCTTTTCGTCTCTGTCTCCTATCTCCTTCAGTCACTCTCTCATACGTTCTACTGGTCTCTCTCTCTCTTTCCCTCGCTCTCTCTCTCTCTCTTTCTCTCTCTCTCTCTCTCTCTCTCTTTCTCTCTCTCTGTATTCTCATTAATGGCTCTATTGAGGGGAGCCCCCCTCCCCTCCCCTCCCCTATTACCCCCTTTTTCACCGAAGCACAACGCTGACTCATCTGCCGCGCAGTGCAGTTCGTGCACAAGATGAGATGAATACAGAAGCTTCATTTTTTTCTCCATTCTTTATTTCTCCTGCCAGAGGTTACTGACAGGTCAAACCTATTAGACTCTGAACTGTTTGCAGTATTAAAGAACACGTTTCAATAATTCACAACAGTCACTGGGCTTAGAGGATGGCATGAAACAGAGTAAAGTCCTGTGCTGAATAAAAGTTTTAATTCAGCCTTACAGCACAGTAAGGATGCTGAGACTTCTGTCAACAACAGTGGAAAGCTGCAGCTTATGTAACGTAATGACCTTATACGGTGGTGGTCCTTCTGTGGCTCAGTTGGTAGAGCATGGCGCTTGTAACGCCAGGGTAGTGGGTTCGATTCCCGGGACCACCCATACGTAGAATGTATGCACACATGACTGTAAGTCGCTTTGGATAAAAGCGTCAGCTAAATGGCATATATTATTTATATATTATTATATTATTATACAACATGCAAATCAAAAGGGGTCTTCTAAACAATGGCTGTAATTATATTGATCAGGGAGAGTAAGGGGTCAACTGTAGTGTCAATGGATTTAGAAAATGTTCCATACCTATTTGAGAGTGTTTTATTACTTTTGGTAGAACAAAGAACTAGCTTGCCATGAAAGGTATTGATTGCCATAAAACATATGAAATACGTGTTTTCAAAGGTACTGAAAACATATTTTACCAATACGATTTATTTAGTAAAAACAGCTACATAAACTATTCTCTCCATATCTAGCAACACCTCTGAAGATTTTTTACAATGTCTTCAGAGTATAAATGTCACATGCATTTTCATTCAAATTTCTGCTGCTGACATACCTGACAACAAAGAAAATGGGTCAATTGGAAACACCAGATGAAAAAATATACCACTTTCTCTGGAAAGTGTATCAGTGCTTTCCCATACAGGGCCTAAACCTTAAACCCAAGAAAAAATCAAATTAATGTTCTGGTTAAACTGAAAGACTCATATCCCTCACCAATGTAGGATGTAATAGACTCGCCCCATTCCAATCCCTACCCCACCGCCCTCAGCCCCCGACCCAGACGTCCCATGCCCACCCCTACCCCACCGCCCTCAGCCCCCGACCCAGATGCCTCCACAGATTTGGTTCAGTAATACCATAGGCGTATGGCTCTGCCTATAGGTTGCAACCTTATCGCTTCTTCCAGAGGCGCACAGATGAAAGAGGAACTCTAAATCCGCAAGAAGGCATTAACATTTTTATCAATATCAAAAGTTTTAATTTGAATGATACGGATGGGCTTATCTGTCTGCTTTGTGTCAAGTAAGCTAATCAGTATTACTATTATCCAGCTCAGATTCACAGTAATTATATCTATCTGAAGGCCAGGTCCTTGCCCAAAATATGTGGGCCCTGTTCTAGGTCAGCTACAGGTCAAGATTTAAACAGTCTCCATTTTGCAAAAAGAAAATTGGGCTCCGAGTTACAATTCTTAGCAAACAGATTATTCAATTAAAGCAGGCTGCTTGAGATGTAGTAAAACATAAAACTATAAATTCATAAATGCAATTAAAGACAAAAAAGTGTCTGAAAACATTACAGCTGATCATTCCTTTGAGGTTGATTTTGCATGGCTTTAAGTCACAACACTGAATATGCAATATTTCCATGTTGCCAGAAACTGAGTAATGCTCAAAACCTGTACTCAAAATACACCAAAATGTTATTACTGTGATTGTGATATTATTATTATTGTGATATTTAAGGATGATAGTCTAATCATAAAGCCATGCGAATCAGCATGTATCATAAGGATTTTCTGTTTCACTACTACACAGATTTAGACTATGGCAACAAATAATCAAGTTCTAATAAGAGGGACTCGACCTTCTTCACTGAGGTCAGCCCCTTATTCTCCCAGCCAGGTGTGCCAATGTCTATATCTAAAGGGTGGAGTCATATATGGAGTTGCATTATGGTTGTTGTTAACCCCTACTCCTTCAGACATACAGGAGATAGTGGCGGTCCGACCCAGCAGGCAGAGGGGAACATTACCTTGTCCCGACATTGTTCCGCCCTTGTGGCCCAGACAGACAAATCCCCAAAGATTACATGTATAAAGCAAGAGGGTGTGTGCTTGGTTCAAAAGTACACCACCACACAAGATCACAAGAGTGCGAGGCCTACTGTCAAAGCAGTGTTTTTCAGCTGGGGTTTAATGATATATTTTCCTTGATTGGTTCATTCTTGGCTCATCCATTCTCTACACTTCACCAACAGGATGCTCTCCGAAAAATATGCAGGGAAAACACTGTTCCAAAACTATTTATATTAAACTGTGAATGACAAGACTTGAAAACTCATGGAGGCTACTGGCTCAGTAGCTGAACTAAATACAATTTCAAATGCCAAAGGTCCACTAGGGGCTCTTCAACAAGCTTACAGCACTGAACTACGTGCTGCCCTGGCCTGAATGGGCTGGATGCTGTGAGAGTGGTATGCTTGGCCCCTCTCAGCCAGTCAGAGATGGTTGTGAACTCTGGGGGAATCCGAGACTGATTAGGCCATGTCCCGGCGCCGTCATTAGCGCACAGTGGAGACTCAGCTTAATGGAGAGACACATCGTCGCTAATTGCCTCAATTTGGATGAAGCCTTGTGACAGCTCTATGGTGAAGAAGGGCACACACAAGGTCAATTGTCTTGCGATGGAATACTAAACTCATTTCTGATGTGTTATGACTGACTAAGCAGACGCTTATGAAGAAGGAAGGGTCATTATTTTAGAGTTCAGAGTGTACTTCACAACAGAAGGCTCTTTCCCCCTCAACGAACCATTTTAATTTATCAAATCATATCATTTCAACTTCCGTAATCTTGACGTCAAGTTTGTCAATTTGACTCTACACATGAATTGTTTATGAACAAGCAACATACAGATAAAGTACAAGACAAGCAGTTGACGAGTTCACGATCAAACAAAAATACCGCCAAATTCAACAAATGGAATAATAATGGTTCCTTTATACAAAAGATTATTGCCCTCCAAAACATTTTTATAAATAAAGAACACCAAATAAACTTAACCTCTAATACTACATAAATATATATATACAGTTGAAGTCGGAAGTTTACAAATACCTTAGCCAAATACATTTAAACTAAGTGAATATGCAGTAAATTATAAGTGAAATAGTCTGTCTGTAAACAATTGTTGGAAAAATTACTTGTGTCATGCACAAAGTAGATGTCCTAACCAACTTGCCAAAACTATTATTATATAAAACTTGTTTATTAACAAGAAATTTGTGGAGTGGTTGAATAACTAGTTTTAATGACTCCAACCTCAGTGTACAGTATATAAACTTCTTACTTCAACTGTATATTATTAGAATACAAGATAGAAAGGTTATTAAACTGAATATTAAACTGACAGTACCAGTCAAAAGATTGGTCACACATACTCATTCAAGGGTTTTTCTATATTTTTACTATTTTCTACATTGTAGAATAATAATAATGACATCAAAACTATGAAATAACACATATGAAATCATGTAATAACCAAAAAAGTGTTAAACAAATCAAAATATGTTTTTGTATTGAGATTCTTCTTTGCCTTGATGTCAGCTTTGCACACTGTTTTATGTACAGTTGAAGTCGGAAGTTAACATACACTTAGGTTGGAGTCATGAAAACACATTTTTCAACCACTTCACAAATTTCTTGTTAACAAACTATAGCTTTGGCAAGTCGGTTAGATCATCTACTTTGGCAATAATTTTTCCAACAATTTTTTACAGACAGATAATTTCAATTATAATTCACTGTATCACAATTCCAGTCGGTCAGAAGTTTATATAAACTAAGTTGACTGTGCCTGTAAACAGCTTGGAAAATTCGAGAAAATTATGTCATGGCTTTAGAAGCTTCTGATAAACTATTTGACATCATTTGAGACAATTGGAGGTGTACCTGTGGATGTATTTCAAGGCCTACCTTCAAACTCAGTGCCTCTTTGCTTGACATCATAGGAAAATCTAAAGAAATCAGTCAAGACCCCAGAAAAATTGTAGACCTCCACAAGTCTGGTTCATCCTTGGAAGCAATTTCCAAATTCCTGAAGGTACCATGTTCATCTCTACAAACAATTGTACGTAGGTATAAACACCATGGGACCACGCAGTTGTCATACCGCTCAGGAAGGAGACTCATTCTGTCTCCTAGAGATGAACGTACTTTGGTGCGAAAAGTGCAAATCAATCCCAGAACAACAGCAAAGGACCTTGTGAAGATGCTGGAGGAAACAGGTTCAAAAGTATCTATATCCACAGTAAAACAAGTCCTATATTGACATAACCTGAAAGGCCACTCAGCAAGGAAGAAGCCACTGCTCCAAAACTGCCATAAAAAAAGCCAGACTATGGTTTACACCTGCACATGGGGACAAAGATCGTACTTTTTGGAGAAATGTGCTCTGGTCTGATGAAACAAAAAAGGAACTGTTTGGCCGTAATGACCATCGTTATGTTTGGAGGAAAAAGGGGGAGGCTTGCAAGCCAAAGAACACCATCCCAACCATGAAGCACGGGGGTGGCAGCATCATGTTGTGGGGGTGCTTTGCTGCAGGAGGGACAATGACCCTAAGCACACAGCCAAGACAACGCACTAGTGACTTCGGGACAAGTCATTGAATGTCCTTGAGTGGCCCAGCCAGAGTCCGGACTTGAGCCCAATCAAACATCTCTTGAGGCCTGAAAATAGCTGTACAGCAATGGTCCCATCCAACCTGACAGAGCTTTAAGAGGATCTGCAGAAAAGAATGGGAGAAACTCCCCAAATACAGGTGTGCCAAGCTTGTAGCATCATACCAAAGAAGACTCAAGGCTGTAATCGCTGCCAAAGATTCTTCAACAAAGTACTGAGTAAAGGGTCTAAATACTTATGTAAATGTGATATTTCATGTTTTAATTTGTTATATATTTGCAACAATTTATAAAAACCTCTTTTTGCTTTGTCATTAGGTGGTATTGTGTGTAGTTTTATAAGGGATAAAACAATTTAATCAATTTTAGAATAAGTCTGTAATGTAACAAAATGTGAAAAATGTCAAGGGGTCTGAATACTTTCTAAATGCACTGTATATAAGCAGTGCCTTCATGAAATATTCATACCCATGGACTTTTTTTCACATTTTGTTACATTACAGACTTATTCTAAAATTGATTAAATATTTTTTTTCTCATGAAACTACACACATTTTGTTGTGTTATTATTAAAATGTATTAAATTGATTTGTTCTCACCCATCTACTCACAATGCCTTATAATGCCAAAGTGAAAACATGATTTGAGAAATGTTTTGCAAATTGATTGAAAATGAAAATGAAAAATCAAATTTAAATAAGTATTCATACCCCCGAGTCAATACTTTGTAGATGCACCTTTGGCAGTGGTTACAGCTGTGAGTCTTTAAGAACTTTCCACACCTGGTCTGTGCAACATTTGCCCATTATTCTTTTCAAAATTCTTTAAACTCTGTCAAATTAGGTGTTGATCATTGCTATTCAACCATTTTCAGGTCTTGCCATATATTTTCAAGTAGATTTAAGTCAACACTGCCACTCAGGAACATTCACTGTCTTCTTAGTAAGCAACTCCAATTGTAGATTTGGTCTTGTGTTTTAGGTTATCGTCCTGCTGTAAGGTGAATTCATCTCCCAGTCTCTGGTGGAAAGCAGCAGGTTTTCCTGTATGATTTTGCCTGTGCTTAGGTCAATTCCATTTATTCTTTATCCCAGAAAAACTCCCCAGTCCTTATTAACGATTACAAGCATACCGATAACATGATGCAGCCACCACTATTCTTGAAAGTTGAGATTGGTGCTCAGTAATGTGTTGTATTGGATTGGCTCCAAACTTAACACTTTTTATTGCTTTGCCACATTTTTTGTAGTATTACTTTGGTGCCTTGTTGCAAACAGGATGCATGTTTTGGAATATTTGTATTCTGTACAGGTTTCCTTCTATTCACTCTGGAAATGAGGTTAGTATTGCAGAGTAACCACAATGTTGTTGATCCATCCTCAGTTTTCTCCTATCATAGCCATTCAACTCTATAACTGTTCAAAAATCACCATTTGCCTCACGGTGAGGTGCCCTTTGCGAGGCATTTGAAAATCCCCCTGTTCTTTGTGGTTGAATCTGTGTTTGAAATTCACTGCTCGACTGAGGGACCTTACATATAATTGTGTGTGTTGGGTACAGAGATGAGGTAGTCATTCAAAAATCATGTTAAAAACTATTATTGCACACAGAGTGAGTCCATGCAACTTATTATGTTACTTGTTAAGCACATTATTACTCCTCAACTTATTTAGGCCATAAAAAAGGGGTTGAATACTTACTGACTCAAGACATTTCAGCTTTAAATGTTTAATTTGCAAAATAAACAAAAAACATGATTCCACTTTGACATTTTGGGGTATTGTGTGTAGGCCAGTGATCTACATTTAATACATTTTAAATTCAGGCTGTAACACAAGAAAATGTGGACAAAGTCAAGGGGTGTGAATAGTTTCTGAAGGCACTACGGTATATGTTGTAGGAAAACACAAATATGACATTTGTAATTTCTCTCTTAGCCATCCTAAGTGGGAAATTAAGAAACAATTGAGGCTGATGAAAAGGTCCTAAAGGTTTGAGAAATACAAAATGACAGCCATTTAAAGAAGACGTGTGTGTGTGTGTTCAGACGACTCTGTAGACTACAGTTCCTCCAAAAATGACAATTGAACACATTTCTATTTACTACAATGTAAATACAAATGCATGGTAATTTCATGTGTTCTTTTTTTATGTATAATCCACAATTTAAAGGCTTTATTGATTGTACCCAATACAATGTGATACATTTGCTGTAAGTTAACCATAAACGTTAAAGTTGTGATGGGACCAGGGCTGGCACTAGCCTTTTCGGGGACCCTACAAAGTAAGTAAGATTTGGTTGGGGGACCCACCACCTCGCAGGCAAAGCATTTTAGTGCCCCACCTCTTGATGCGGAAGAGAACATTTATAAGTTTTAAAGTAAATTTCCTTAAATTTCACAGATCTTCCCAATGGACGTAGAGAAATTGTTGCCTTGGCACATGCTCTTCGTGTTCATTTGGTAATTCTGTAGTGATAAGTTTAGATAGCTGTCTAGACTAATTTATCAATCAAAAAAATGTTAGCTCACATGGGCTAACATAGCAAGAGGGAAACTGCTGATGCAAAACCACATTTTGAATTTTGAAATTGCAACTTGTATATTGTATTCTAACTCTCAACAGTAAGTTGTGACCCAGACTGAGTTCCTAAAAAGCAGCCAGGGGGCCTAAGTGACGGCTTATGTCCGCTATTGACTCGGGCCAGCCCTGGATGGGACAAATATGCTTCTTTTTCTCCCAGAAATGAGGTGGAAAGGACCAGGGATGAGCTGTTTTCACGTGAGGAGCACTGAGGATCATGGAATGAGTGGATCTGACAACAGAGAGGAGGGCTGTATGTTTTTCTCTTCGGAGACACCAGTGGTGGCACGTTCAACCGCTGAACCTGCTGGCCAATCACCTCCTCCCGTTTGGCCTGTCACCCTACATCAGCAAGGTCAGAGGGCTCGGCGCCTCGCAATTAATGAGGCGGCACTGTCTCAGCTACGTAACAAACTCAACTAACTCCACTAAAAGTTAATGTCACATAAAACTACATGTAAGGCAATGTAAAGTGTATCTAACCATGCCCTCTGTTTAAAAAAAAAAAACTTTGATTGGTATCTATAACATGGACGGAAAAAAATAAGATCAGTTTTATTAGACAAATAAGCACACAATTCCCCGTTGTAACTGTTCACCCTTGTAATCAGATCATGCTTCATGAGGAGTCAGGAACAAAGGGATGCAAATTCAAATTAAATCTGCAGCGGGAGACTTGGCCGTTTGATCGGTGGGCCCTTTCATGCACTTTAATCACTCCTGACAGCCCTTTCTAACAGATTCTGTGACAAACTTCTCAATTTTACTTGGGATTTTTGAACTTTACTTGCTCCTCCGGGTCTGTCAAACAATTCAAATCAATGACCCAATTGACCAGTGGGTCCCTTGTTGATAACCTCAATGAGCTCTATGTGCCATTCATTGTGTGAGGCAAAATGCTGATAGCCTTTTCTGGTAATTAAACATTCATTTCCCGCTGAATACAAACACTGGGTGGCTGATTCACATCAAATGTGGGGACCTCCACTGCACTGTAGCAGAGCAGAGCCGCAGGTGCAGGGGGGACCGCGCGACCCCAGACTTTCCCACATACTGGACAACTCATTAGGTCATCGTAATAAGGAAGCACATTTTGTTTTATCAAAAAAATCTCATTATTTCTTCAACAAAGACGCACAGTGACCTAATTGATGCCGTAGCTGCCCCCTTGTTATCTGAATATCCTTTATATAATGCCTGTCTAATTGCAACTTTGAGCTAACTACTTCCGCGCCATTCTGTGCACATATTTTACCCGTGCAAGTGTAAGGGGAGCTAAAGAGAACTGGCCTGGACCTCACCCACTCCTTTCCCCATGATATGTGTGCGAGTGAAGCAGAAACTCTGCCATGTTTTGCAGCTCAGTGGTGCATTCTGTATTCCACAATAAAGTATATGTATCTGAATACCAATTTTGTGAAGGAAATTATTTCTAAATTATGGATTTTGCAACTGTTTACTTTCTAAAATCGTTGATACTTCCACTCGACAACGCCCCACCACTACGCCTTGTTCTCTGTCGGTAGTCTGCCGCTGTGCGTGTCAGCGTGATTTCGGGAGGACCCCTCTCTCTCTCCCCTGGTAATATGAATGCTAATCCTGTGGAGGCCTTGGCTGGTCAGCTCCATCCTTGAGTAGGGGGTCAGGGGGGGCCGAGGGGGCAAGTGGACTCGTGGATGGGGAGGAATCTAATAGCACCTCTCTAGTAGGGGCTCAGGGTATTAAAGCAGGAGGATTAAGAGGGTTAGTCTGAGGAAAGACAGGGCACAGTGCCCCCCACCCTCAGCGTGAGAGGTATGCTGAGCTCTCAAGTCTCACATGGTTACCATTCAGATTAGGGAAAGACTCCTAAAAAGCGAGGATGAGAAGGTGGAGAGGAGAGGGGAGGGGAGGCTGCTCTGACCTATGGACCCTACAACAACCATCTCATCATCTGCTCTCTGATTCACACCAGTCAGTCCGTCGAAGCCCAGAGCTGGCGCAGTGAGCTGTTTGTCTGACACGTAAAGACACCGGGCTATAACAGAGGACACACATAGAACTCCCCTATTAATAATGAATTGCATTGAAAAAAAATGCATAGAAAATTCATGGTTGCACCAACTCTGGGGTTCAAACTTGAATGTGTGTGTCTGGTTGGTATGACAGAGAGTGAAGGATAAGCTGATTAAAGCCTTTAAAGCGGCAGGTCTGAGTGCTGCTCGGCCGACGCCTCCTCTTAAGCCTCTGACTCTCATTCAGCCTCATGCTCCCGAGCACCGAGGAAAGACATGCACCATCTCTGAATCATCTACCTATTGATCTCCCATCAGAGTAAAGAGGGCCATCCATGACAACTGAAACACACAAACACATAGCAACCCTGTCTCATTTTCTTCAACCATTAACGTCAGCGCTGACTACCAGCTTTGCGATGGTGTCAACAACAGCTTTAATGGCAGTGACATATTCCTGCATTTGTGCGTCACACTGTGGATTGGTGTATAGTATGTATCAAGTTTCTCAATTAAACTGCGTGTTGGTATTGGAAAATGTCACATAAAACATAATAAAACAGGAAAGTGATACCCATGAATGATTCACGTAATAGAAATCATTGAACAAATTACACATGCAAAACCCTTCTCATAACAAGTGACACAGTTAAGTAATAGCCTAATCAATGTAATGTCTACAGCCCAAATTGTGACATAATAAAATACCAATTACAGTAGTGCAATGATCTTTGATTCAACAGAAAATTGAGAATCAGGTTCTCATACTATTCCACATTAGCCACATGGGTGGTTCCGTGGTTCCAATAACAGACTTTCTTTTTCAGTCATGGACGTCAATTTGTCTGGTCCAACTGTCTTTAACAAACACCTTGATGTCAACTCAAAGGCCTTGACTGGGGATCACCTTCACTCTCGGAGTTGATGTCCAACTTCAAAGTAATAAGCTGAAAGGCAAAACCTCTCAACCATGAGATACAACAATAAAGATGATCAGTGCACAAGTCAGACCACACACATCTATATGAAGCCTGAGGAGGAGGAAAAGCCATTCCATTATGGGGGGCATCAGCCAATATACAGTTGAACTCAGAAGTTTACATACACTTTAGGTGGGAGTCATTAAAACTTGTTTTTCAACCACTCCACATGTTTCTTGTTAACAAACTATAGTTTTGGCAAGTCAGTTAGGACATCTACTTTGTGCATGACACAAGTCATTATTCTAACAATTGTTTACCGACAGATTATTTCACTTATAATTCACTGTATCATAATTCCAGTGGGTCAGAAGTTTAAATACATTAAATTGACTGTGCCTTTAAACAGCTTGGAAAATTCCAGAAAATAATGTCATGGATTTAGAAACTTCTGATAGGCTAATTGACATCATTTGAGACAATTGGAGGTGTACCTGTGGATGTATTTCAAGGCCTATCTTCAAACTCAGTGCCTCTTTGCTTGACATCATAGGAAAATCAAAAGAAATCAGCCAAAACCGCAGAAAAAATTGTAGACCTCCACAAGTCTGGTTCATCCTTGGGAGCAACTTCCAAACGCCTGAAGGTACCACGTTCATCTGTACAAACAATAGTACGCAAATATAAACACCATGGACCACACAGCCGTCATAGATTAATGTACTTTGGTGCGAAAAGTGCAAATGAATCCCAGAACAACAGCAAAGGACCTTGTGAAGATGCTGGAGGAAACAGGTGCAAATGTATCTATATCCACAGTAAAACAAGTCCTATATCGACATAACCCGAAAGGCTGCTCAGCAAGGAAGAAGCCACTGCTCCAAAACTGACATTAAAAAAGCCAGACTACGGTTTGCAACTGCATATGGGGACAAAGATCGTACTTTCTGGAGAAATGTCCTCTGCCTGATGAAACAAAAATAGAACTGTTTGGCCATAATGACCATCGTTATGTTTGGAGGAAAAAGGGAGAGGCTTGCAAGCCGAAGATCACCATCCCATCCGTGAAGCACGGGGGTGGCAGTATCATGTTGTGGGGGTGCTTTGCTGCAGGAGGACTGATGCACTTCACAAAATAGATGGCATCATGAGGAGGAAATTGATGTGGATATATTGAAGCAACATCTCAAGGCAGGAAGTTAAAGCTTGGTCACAAATGGGTCTTCCAAATGGACAATGACCCCAAGCATACTTCCAAAGTTGTAAGAAAAATGGCTTAAGGACAACAATGGCCTGACCTCAATCCTATAGAACATTTGTGGGCAGAACTGAAAAAGTATGTGCGAGCAAGGAGGCCTACAAACCTGACTCAGTTACACCAGCTCTGTCAGAAGGAATGGGCCAAAATTCACCCAATTTATTGTGTGAAGCATGTGGAAGGCTACCCGAAACATTTTACCCAAGTTAAACTATTTAAAGGTAATGCTACCAAATGCTAATTGAGTGCATGTAAACTTATGACCCACTGGGAATGTGATAAAATAAATTAAAGCTGAAATAAATCACTCTACTGTTATTCTGAGACTTCACATTAAAATAAAGTGGTGATCCTAACTGACCAAAGACAGGGGATTGTTTTACTAGGGTTAAATGTCAGGAATTGTGAAAAACTGAGTTTTAAATGTATTTGGCTAAGGTGTATGTAAACTTCCGACTTCAACTGTACCCATCTTACAGTATAGCTTATGGTAGGTACATGAGTCCTGGCTGCCTGGAAAGACCAACTAAGGACATCTACACGCCATATATATATATATATATATATATATATATATATACACACACACATACATACGCCATATACAAAACCAAAACACATTTATATCAACAGATTGGTAGGTAAGAGGTGGAGAGCAGCAGTGTGTGTGTGTGTGTGTGTGTGTGTGTGTGTGCGTGCGAGCGAGAAAGAGAGAGGAGGCAAGAGGGAGACTAATTAACGGTCAACATTCTCCTTCCTGTCCCCAGGGGTTGGGTGGATCACTCATCTCCAGGCTCTCCCCAGGGAAGGGAAGGGGGCTGTGGCCTTGCCCCCCTACCCTACCCAGTCTACCCCATATCACTGGAACCCTCACTGGAGACATATCCCCTAACAGCTCCAAGTGAGCATATGACTGTTATTGTAAGAAGTAGAAAGAGGCAAGAAAGGCATCCTGCATGTGGCAAACATTACATTGTACGTGGTATCACTTTATTTTCAGAGTAGTCTACACCTTTGCCAATTACATTTACTCGACCAAAAACATACATGATAACATACAGTACAGTATTTTCAGAAAGTATTCATACCCCTTGAGTTATTATACATTTTGCTGTGTTACAGCATCAATTCAAAATTGATTAAATGTATTTTATTTCTCACCCATCTACACACAATACCCCACAATTACTACAATGTTGATCCATCCTCACTTTTCTCCTATCACAACCATTAAATTCGAACGGTTTTAAAGTCACTATTTGCCTCGTGGTGAAATTCCTGAGCAGTTTTCTTCCTCCCCGGCAACTGAGTTTGGAAGAACGTCTGTATCTTTGTAGTGACTGGGTGTATCCACCATCCAATTAATAACTTCACCATGCTCAAAGGGATATTCAATGTGTTTTTAATAACCCATCTACCAATAGGTCCCCTTCTTTGCTAGGCAATGGAAAACCTTGGTCTCTGTGGTTGAAATTCACTGCTCTACTGAGGGACCATACAGTATGTGTGGGCTACAGAGGTGAGGTAGTCGTTAGAACATCATGCTAAACACAATTGTTTCACACAAGAGTGAGTCCATGAAACTTGTGACTTGAGCAAATATTTACTCCTGAATTAATTTGGGCTTGCCATAACAAATGGGTTGAATACTTATTGACTCAAGACATTAACTTTTCATTTTTTATTCATTTGGAAAACATGATTCCACTTTGACATTACGGGGTATTGTGTGTAGGCCAGCGAACACTTTATATTGAACATTCAGGCTGTAACAAAATGTGGATAAAGTCAAGGGGTCTTCTTACTTTTGTCATGCAGGGGATGTTCAGTGACATTGTCAGGCTCTTATGTTATACTCCCCCTGGTGGATGTATCCAACCCCTACATAGAATTGCCTTACCTTGTACTTCCATTTCCTTGGCAACAGTAACCAGACACATGATGATTAGAAAATGCAAATTAACTGTGTTTTGGAAATGTTTCTAATAAATTAGATCAGATAGTGTCTTATAGAAATGTTTCTAATAAATTAGATCAGATAGTGTAGTGTCTTACAAAAATGTTTTACTTAGAAAAAAATAAGGAAAAACAAACCCCACACAGCAATTCTGTTGCCCAGATATTTATTTACACATTTAACTAGTGGCCATTTAAGAAAGAGATCTTTTTTACATTACATATACAGTACCAGTAAGGCATATGAAAACTGTACAATTGTAAATTGGACAAAAACAAGCGGAATGATTATTTTACATGAAGCAATGCTACAACTTAAATAGTATGCATACAGACCAAATGTCAATCTTAAAATAAATCAAACATCTTGCAAGAATGTTGATCTCCTTCTCCACTACTTTCTAAATATTTAATCAAAGCACTGTACTATCAGACATCACCAACTGTAGATTTAACTCAACATAAAGCGGTTATTCAAACATGTTTCTCCAAAAACACTGCATCATGTGGCCCTTGAGATTCATATTGCACTTTTATTTCAAAATTATCCCCCCTCTTCAGGGCTTTATTTAAAAGGCCCAGTGCAGCAAAAAAACATGATTTGCCTGTGTTTTATATATGCTTCCACACTACGAGGTTGTGATAATTACGATAATGCCCTTTTAGTATTGGAGCTGTTTGAAAAGAAGACCTGAAATGTCAACCTGTTTTGGTGGGATGGAGTTTTGGCCTGCCTGGTGACATCACTAGGCAGTAAATTTGTTAATACACCAATAAGAAAGAGAGTTCCAAACCCCTCTGCCAATAACAGCTACTATTCCGTTTTCCCCTCACTCAGACCACTCCCAGAGACTGCTATCAAAATTCTTCCTCGAGAAATTGCTCTTTGTTAAGAAGCTATTAGTTTTTTTAAACTATTTTAATTGAAAACAATCACAGTAAGGTACTTCATTGTTACCCAGAAAGGATTTGATATTGAGATCAAAATGGCTGCATTGGACCTTTAAACTAACTTAAGAGCACTCAGATTCAATAGTTTTTCTAAATATTTCACCAAGTCGCTCCTTGATTTACCGCTGGTATTTCCTATTCCAGAATCACTGTTTGCCACGGGTCCTGTTGAATTAGTGAACACGAGGAAAATACTGTATGTGTATACCATACATTAATACATACAAATATAGGTACATATGTTTAAGTTCATATTTACAAACACTTAGTCGTGGAGAAATTTGGTATAACCTAAAAACAAAAAGAGACAAGTACATTTAACAGCTTTACAATCTGAAAGTATAACATATTTCTGACCAGACCATATGGGTGAGTCAGTGGTTTCATGGTCCACCTAAGGCATGTTTATAATGCTGTTATTATGTGTGTGTGTGTGCATGTAGAGAGATGTGTAGGGATGAAAATGGACATATACTTAATGTGTGTAGTGTACGCAAACCAATGGAGTGTTGATAGGAGTTTTGGGAACTCCTTATAGCCACTTGCCGTATGCGTAATAACATGGACAGAACTCTCCCGGCCTAAAGTATTTTCTACCAGATTTCATCATTCATAGTTGCTAATGGTTCTCTGATGCACCAACATTCATTTCAGTCACATTTCTGATGGCATTTTTTGTGTGTGTGTGTGTGTGTGTGTGTGTAGATATGTAGGGATGTGTTGCCACCTCCCAGTATTACATCCATTTGGTGTCCATTTCATAACCAAGCAAAGCATTCCTGTTGCCTTAGCAACAGTCCCCAGAAGAAATCCAAGTGCATGTGTCACAGATTCAGAAACACATTGGGTAGTGGGGTTCGTGTGTCTAAACCGTTAGCTTCTTGGAGCCGGACTGTGGTTGGCTATTTCCTTACTGCCATCCTTCATCAATGCAGAGAAGACCTAATGGAAATATGTACATGTCAAATTAAATACATAGAGTAGTTCTACATATCCAACAGAAGGTACTGTTGATACAAAAACAAAGCAAAAAACATACAAGCTCCCCTCTCCTCATCGGTTTTCTTCCTTAACCACTAATATTTAAAGACTATAAGAGATTAAGCAACACAGTAAAAAAGAACTACCCAGGAGTCCTCTCCCGTATAGAGCGCGCCAGCTTGTAGACCTAAAAATTAGAAATGAGTTACCCCTGGTTTGTTCAGCTATCCCGCTGGGGGAAATTAAATGGGGATAGAATGGGGGTTTGGGATAAAGCCGAAAAAAAGGTTTGAAGTCAACACAAGCTTAGGAGATCTTATATGTTTTGTTCTGAGATAATATCAGTCAGTTAACATGACCTTTATGAATCATGACACCTTTATGTGCTTGTTTTCATTACATCCACACATAGAAATTCACAAAACGTGACGTTAGCTGATGAAGATTATCTCTAGAACCAAAACGTAAAGACCTCCTAAACCTGTGTTCATCAGACATTATTTTCGCCGTTTATCCCAGAAACCCATTAATTTCCCAATAGACTTTGGCCGACAAGTCATTGAGGAGTTTGCCTCCGTTAGTGCCTACAAAAAGACGCCATTAGTATTGCTCTCTATCCGTTGTCATGAAGGGAAGATGAAGGGGAAAGGAAGCCTTTGGAGAGCACTGACACCACCCCATCTTAGCACTGATAAAACCCATCCACAACAGGCCCCACTTCATAAGTCATTAAATAGATGCCCACTTTTCAAATATTTAATTGGAATTCCAGTTTACTTCTGCTCCACAGGTCAGACTATAGAATCAGACAGTGGGTCTAACTGACCTGGCCCCACTTGCGGTTGCTGCTGAGCATCTGTGTGGCAGTGATGCAGCTGAACAGGTTTTCAGCGGCCATGTCATCAGGCAGGCGGGTAAGGAACTGGGCCATATGGATGAAGTCCATCTGCAGTAGGACCTCCTGGTAGAGGCGCAGGATGCCCAGGCCTGTCCGGAAGAGACACTCCTCCCCGTCCCGACAGAACACATCCCACACGCGACACGCCACATCCAATGGCAACGACTTACTGTACAGGGTGAAGATCCTGCAGGAATGGACCGAGACACACAGAGGTCAACAACGGTTCATCGGCGAGGTGAAGCGAAGCACATGCAAAGGTCACTTTATGAACTGACAATGAATAGAAATGGACAAAGTCTTGAACCATTTTACTTTAGTTCAAAGAGGGCAAGCACTGAAGTGTCATGTTGTCCTGCACTCACCAGTCTATGAGATAAAGGTCAGGGGTGAGGTTGTTGATCTGAAAGTGAATGAACAGCCGTGGGAGGTTCTCTTCAAAGAACACCTCGAAAGCAGCGAAGTATTTCAACATCTGAAAACAAGAGGAAAAAAGGTTTACACCATGGAAATAACATTTATTCATTCAGCATTATAAACTGGGTGTTTCGAGCACTGAATGCTGATTGGCTGACAGCCGTGTTATATCAGACCGTATACCATGGGTATGACAAAACATTTATTTGTACTGTTCTAATTACATTGGTAACCAGTTTATAATAGCAATAAGGCATCTCAGGGGTTTGTGATATATGGCCAATATACCACAACTAAGGACTGTCCAGGCACTCCATCTTGCTTTGAGCGTAAGAACATATTGGCCATATACCACACTTCCTCAGGCCTTATTGCTTAATTCTCTCAGGACAAAAGGTGTGTGTCAGTACCAGGTCGTGGTCCACTCTGAAGAAGGCCATCTGGCAGGGCTTGTTGAGCAGGTTGGCGAAGGCTATGAAGGCGTCAGCTTCCTCCAGATTCAGGATTAGCACTGCAGCGATGAAGGACATCCCCTGGACCTGGAAAACGCAAGGAACGCACGTCTTAGTTCAAATCATTTTTCACCAAAATAAACAGTTCCATTAAGAACAGAATCCAATTTAAATTGCAGACGTAGGGAGAAATCAGTTCACGGGACAAACATTTAGTCAACGTGGATTGAGAGAAAACATAATTATCTAGGATAAATGAAGTGTTTGCTACTTACATAGCCCACGTCTGGTCTATAACACGTGTACGCCCCCAGAACACTGTGCAAGAGGTCATGATAGGGCCCACCCTATAGGGAGAGTATTAGTCAAATTAATGTCTTGTCTTTTTACTTGAGGTTTATATTGCTTTTGCATATGTACCAAGATGTTCAAATAAACCCAACAACAGTGGCACATTCAATGTCAACACCAGCAGATCCAGCAATACAATGAGAAGAATACATTGAAGAACAAAAGCTTCCACACACCACAACAACACTGGGATAGAAACAGCCATGGACAGTATGAGGGCTCTGTTTTATAGTGACCACAGATATCAAGCCTCTGAGATCAGGTACTGTATTGGTGATGAGAGGAGAGACCTACAGTACCAGTCAAAAGTTTGGTCACACCAACTCATTCCAGGGCTTTTCTTTATTTGACTGTTTTCAACATTGTAGAATAATAGTGAAGACATCAAAACTATGAAATTAAACACATGGAATCATGTAGTAACCAAAAAAAGTGTTAAAAATATATTCTAGATTCTTCAAAGTAGCCGCAACTCTGCACACTCTTGGCATTCTCTCAACCAGCTTCAAGAGGTAGGCAGCTGGAATGCATTTCAATTAACAGGTAGGTGCCTTGTAAAAAGTTCATTTGCAGAACATCTTTCCTTCTTAATGAATTGGAGTCAATCAGTTGTGTTGTGACAAGGTAGGGGTGGTATACGGAACTTGGTCTTTTACCAAATAGGACTAAGTCCATATTATGCCAAGAACAGCTCAAATAAGCAAAGAGAAACAACAGTCCATCATTACTTTAATACATGAAGGTCAGTCAATACGGAACATTTCAAGAACGTTTAAAGTTTCTTCAAGTGCAGTCGCAAAAACCATCATGCGCTATGATGAAACTGGCATTGAGGACCGCCACAGGAAAGGAAGACCCAGAGTTAGCTCTGCTGCAGAGGATAAGTTCATTAGAGTTACCAGCCTCAGAAATGACAGCCCAAATAAATGCATCACAGAGTTCAAGTAACAGACATCTCAACATCAACTGTTCAGAGGAAACTGCATGAATCAGGCCTTCATGGTCAAATTGCTGCAAAGAAGCCACTACTAAAGGACACCAATAAAAAGAAGACTTGCTTGGGCCAAGAAATGCAAGCAATGGACATTAGACCGGTGTCCTTTGGACTGATCAGTCCAAATGTGAGATCTCCACATGTATGGTTACCACCATGAAGCATGGGGGTGGTGATGTGATGGTGCTTTGCTGGTGACACTGTCTGATTTATTTAGAAATCAAGGCACACTTAACCAGCATGGCTGCCACAGCATTATGCAGCGATATACGCCATCCCACCCGGTTTGCGCTTAGTGGGACTATTATTTGTTTTTCAACAGGACAATGATCCAACACACCTCCAGGCTGTGTAAGGGCTATTTGACCAAGGAGGAGAGTCATGGAGTGCTGCATCAGATGACCTGTCCTCCACAATCACTCGACCTCAACCAAATTGAGATGGTTTGGGATGAGTTAGACCACAGAGTGAAGGCAAAACAGCCAACAAGTGCTCAGCATATGTGGGAACTCCTTCAAGACTGTCGGAAAAGCATTACAGGTGAAGCTGGTTGACAGAATGCCAAGAGAGTGGAAAGCTGTCAAGGCAAAAGGTGGCTACTATGAAGAATCTCAAATATAAAATATATTTTTGATTTGTTTAACACTTCTTTGGTTACTACATGATTCCAAGTGTTATTTCATAGTTTTAATGTCTTCACTATCATTCTACAAAGTAGAAAATAATACAAAAAAATAAAAACCTCTGAATGAGTAGGTGTCTAAACATTTGACTGTACCTTCTGAAAAATAAAGAGAGAGGGGAAGGTCCTGGAGATGTCCAGCTTTATCAGGTCCAGACTTGACTCTCTATCGGCCTGCAATGAGTCTGTTTTGGAGGGAAAGAAAATCATGTAAAAAATACAATTAGCTTTTTTTATAATGATCAATAAACAAAGCACAAAATGTGTTTCTAACTTGTTTTAAATAATGATGGGGCTTATTGTTGCTCTGGGTCTTTGTGTTGCCATGGTACCTACCTTCGGTCTCATTTTCAGAGCTGGTCTCACTGAAGCTCTTCCACCTCTCCTTAGCCCGAGACAGAAATATCTCAAACAACTCTACAGTAGCAGACACAATCAACAATACTGTGGTTAATTATAGTTTATCCAGATTATATACTGCTACTGGTCGTTCAACAGACTATGTGGGCGGTAGGATGGCCGTCATTGTTATAGTAGGCAACTGCTTAGATTGTATACATTAAAAGCTGCTGTAACAGTGAATATTAGCAAACAGGCTGTGAGAACGGAGAGGGTGTATAGACAGCATTAAATAGAGTGTTGTGTTTTTACCGGGGGTGATGTTGAGCTCGTTGCCGATGGCCAGGCTCCAGACTCGTCCTCGGACGCTGGGAGGAAGGCCCTGCCACCAGAGCTCTCTGACCCGACGCGTGTTACGCCTGCCAGGGGACACGTCTATCATTCCAGAGGAACTTTAACCTTGTTAAAACTATGGTAGAGTATCAGAATAGTCTATATATGTCAGTGGAGGCTGCCGAGACAACGGCTCAGAATAATGGCTGGAATGGAGAGCATGGAATGTTTTCAAACACATGAAAACCACGTGTTTGATACCATTCAATTTATTCTGTTCCATTACTATGAGCTGTCCTCCCCTCAGCAGCCTCCACTGATCTATGTACATTTGACAACACAACCTATTTCAGCTTCTGGTAGTCATTTGTTTCAAATGAAAATAATGTTCAGGAGGATCATTTGTGACAAATCAAGATGTCTGCTGTAGCTCAGTTAGTAGAGCATGGCACTTTCAATGTCAGAATGGTGTGTTTGATTCCCAGGACCACCCATATGTAAAATGTATGCACGCATTAATAAGTTGCTTTGTATAAAAGTGTCTGCTGAATGGCATATATTATATAGTATCAAGTGTTTGTGCTGGACGATAAAAGGCATTAAAACGGTACTGATCCCCTCAGTGTAGGGAATACTGACATGCAGTCCCAGTTGGGCAGGACGTCATTGTTCCAGATGACCATGGCGTTGGCGATGCCGTCCTCCTGTTTAAACCTCTCCTTCATCTGACGCTTCTTCTTCTGGGCCTCCTTCAGCTCTGACAGAGAAGAGAGAGAATGGGTTAAGTGTGTGTTAATGTTACATTTTCAACTTCATGGTCCCAATTGGTTTGGCAGCAAAGGAGCATAAAAACAACATTCAACATACAGTTGAAGTCGGAAGTGTATATACACCTTTTATCCCACTCCTCCTGACAGAGCTGGTGTAACGGATTCAGGTTTGTAGGCCTCCTTGCTCACAAACGCTTTTTCAGTTCTGCCCACACATTTTCTATAGGATTGAGGTCAGGGCTTTGAGATGGCCACTCCAATACCTTGACTTGGTTGTCCTTAAGCCATTTTGCAGCAACTTTGGAAGTATGGTTGGGGTCATTGTCCATTTGGAAGACCCATTTGCAACCAACTTCCTGACTGATGTCTTGAGATATTGCTTCAATATATCCACATAATTTTCCTCCCTCATGATGCCATCTATTTTGTGAAGTGCAGCAAAGCACCCCCACAACATGATGCTGCCACCCCCGTGCTTCACGGTTGGGATGGTATTTTTCGGGTTGCAAGCCTCCCCCTTTTCCCTCCAAACATAACAAGGTCATTATGGCCAAATTGTTCCATTGCTGTTTCATCAGACCAGAGGACATTTCTCCAAAAAGTATTATCTTCGTCCCCATGTGCAGTTGCAAACCGTAGTCTGTCTTTTTTATGTCGGTTTTGGAGCAGTGGCTTCTTCCTTGCTGAGCTGCCTTTCAGATTATGTCGATATAGGACTCGTTTTACTGTGGATATAGATGCTTTTGTACCTGTTTCCTCCAGCATCTTCACAAGGTCCTTTGCTGTTGTTCTGGGATTTATTTGCACTTTTCGCACCAAAGTACGTTCATCTCTAGGAGACAGAACGAGTCTCCTTCCTGAGCGGTATGACGGCTGTGTGATCATCCGGTCAACAACATTATCAACGTGCTGACAAAAACAAAAAAACAGCAACATATTACCACCGTCATACTCATCCCTAGCCCATCACAGTCTCTTCCCAGTATTTAAAAAGGCAATGGCCATAGGGGCGAAGGAGTGCTTGTACCTGTTAGTCTTAACAGTGGGGCTCTATACTGGGAGCCAGAGAGTAGGACCTGGGGCCAGTTGCATAAAACTTAAGTTAACGCCCCCTTATCTTTTCCCTTAAAGTTTCCCCCTTAAATTAAGTGAAACCGTTAAGGGTGCCCATGAGGTCCCTTAACGGCTTCATTCAGTATGGATTTCAATGTAAACAGCATTTGTGGAGGTGAATGTTGCTTCCATCTGCCCTAGTTACAAAAGGAAAACGTCCAGCAGCTAGCCATTTAGATAAACAATGGAAGGTACGCAATCCATAGCTACAACACGTGTTACTATGTTCTGTAATGTTTCGCCCCTCTTAAAATGCAGAAGCTCTATTTTTCAATATCGCATAATAAATGTGATCTCTTCAATGAGACCTTCAGTCAGTGAATCAGGTCCCCTCCATAGTAACTAGTGACTCTTTCTGCCGTACATTCCCTCAAAGTACCATAAAACTCTTAAGTTATGCCCTTACCTAAGGAAATGTTTGAGCGGCTCTATGCAACACCCTTGAAAAAATTCCCTTAGGTAAGGGATTCTGTAAGGTAAACCCTTAAATCTGCATTGCTTGTTGTTTGGGGTTTTAGGCTGTGCTTCTGTATAAGCACTTTTATTATTATTTTTTACTTAACTAGGCAAGTCAGTTAAGAGCAAATTCTTATTTAATATAACGGACAATCCCGGACGACGCTGGGCCAATTGTGCGCCGCCCTATGGGACTCCCAATCACGGCCGGATGTGATACAGCCTGGATTCAAACCAGGGACTGAGATGCAGTACCTTAGCCCGCTGCGCCACTCGGAAGCAGAGATGTAAAAAGGGCTTTAAGTACATTTGATTTGATGTTTTATGCAACTGTAGGGGGGGTGGGCAGTCAGACAGGATGGATTCAGTCTTCCTCACCACTTGTCTGTTGTGCAGATCAGACAGACTCCTCTGCTGGACTCCCCATCATCTTACTGCCCACTTTCACTATTCTAGATAGATATTTTTTGCTTTTACACAAAGGTTGCCGTACCAGCAAATCATAGAAAATGTTAATACAGACTACGTATGACTTATAAAACAGTCACCAAGGTCCTGTCGACCGGGAACTTTGCCAGTTTCCAGAGACAGAAAATGCACTGCTGGACTTTCATACACATAAGTGTTACACTCAAAGTTCAATGTATTATCAATGATTTTGCCAAGATATTTGTAGTTGTCTATAGTGTCTACAACCTGGCCCTTAGTGTTCTGAAATCAATACACATATTAAATCTTTGGTTGTCACATTCAGTTGCAAGAATGCACTGGCACACCAATGCACTAAATCATCAACAACAAGGCCGTGGGCAGTTTCATTAGCATGAAGGAGACGGACTATTACAGAGTCATCCTCAAACTTCCAAGATCGGTTCTCTTACTGGCTACGACAATCAACAGTGTACAGGATATAGAGGAGCGGTGAGAGGACACACCCCTTTGGGTGTTGTTGATGACAGCTCCCTGACAGGCACAGTCACCCTCTGGGTGTGTGTAGACAGTTAAAACCGTGGTTAGCACATACCTCTCCTCTTGGCTCCTGCCACCATCTCATCATACTCTTGTTTGTGACGCATGGCTTCCTCAACAGACTTGGCAGGAAGGTTCCTGAACAGAGGGGACGAGATGGATGCCTTCAGAGAGAGGTGTGTGGTTTGGGCATACACACTGGCCATACAGAGTATCAGGAATTACATGTGCATGGTGTTTAGATAAGATTAATGTGCATTCCAGGAAAACAGGCCATCCCCCTGTATGAGGGCACTGCACGATACACAATCAATCACACACACACGGGATGTGTACCGAGGGAGTAGCCAACCAGAGGATTTTAATGTTTTTTTTTTTTTAAACACTCACGATGGCCTGTCCTCTAGTATCAGAGCTGTGGTAGACAACGGCTCAAACTCCAGGTTTTTCCGGCGCGCTGCAGAGAGCTGGACCTGGGGACCTGGAGCCGGTCCAACCTTCACCGGGTACTCCTTTACATAGAAACACAGGAAACAAAAACATGTTTACAATGAGGTTTAAAACCCACATGTAGGCTGTTCTTCATTGTGGTTTACAATCAAATCAAATTGTCCCATGCTTCGTAAACAGGTGTTGAGTAACAGTGAAATGCTTACTTACGGGCCCTTGCCAAAAATGCAGAGAGAAAAAATCAAATAATAAATAAATATTAATAACACGAGGAATGAGTAACTTGGCTAAAAACACAAGGTAGCAGTACTGAGTGCGATGTGCAGGGGCACGAGGTAATTGAGGTATATATGTACATATAGGTAATAAAAAGTGACTAGGCAACAGGTAAGATAATAAACTGTAACAGCAGTGTGTGTGATGAGTCAAGAGTTATTGCAAAAGGGATCAATTCAGACAGTTAAATAGTTAACCAATAGCTACCAGGACTAACTATTTAGCAGTCTTATAGATTGGAGGTAGAAGCTGTCCAGGGTCCTGTTGGTTTTAGACTTGGTGCATCGGTACCACATGCCGTGCGGTAGCAGAGAACAGTCTATGACTCCTTTTATGTGTGGATGGACCAGTTATTGTACATAACACACCAGTGTTCATCCATCAACTACGGCCCATCTTTGCTCCTGTAGAAGGCAGCCTAATGGCTATGGGAGGCAGGGCTGTCAGGGCTAGGGACATTATGTAGGCTTAATAGTGTCTACTTTGTCCTAGGCCTTTTCTGCACTGTGATAAAAAACCTCATTCATAGACCCGGGTTAACCACAAGACAACAGATCTTTTATGAGGTTAGTCTGGATGAGACATAGTTATCATTCATCACCCACACCCCGCTGGAGTTGGTTCATCTATGCGTGATGTTCTCCCTCTCCCACAGTTAGTGTAGTCATGGATAATGCTTCTATTGTCATGTGAAGCAGGTAGGCAGAGGTACATCTGGTAGTCTGATGGGCGAAACATATTTTCTATAGTTCCATGCAAAAAGATGGTGAATAATATGCGATTTAGAAAAAAGGCATCCCATAGTCCTTGATTAAAGAGATTGTGATTAGGTGTCGATTCAGGCTCAACTGTCTGGATTATGATCCTGATAAAACAAAAACCAGATGCATTTCTGTCAGTATATTGTAGTTTACTACTTTGTTGTGGAATGGGAATAGTCTCAGTGTAACATCCTACTTCTTGTCTTCATCATTATTCATTGAGCTTCAGTCTCAGTTGACCGCTTCTGTAAACAAGTACCCAGTGTGTCTCTGTCTCAGTCTCATTTAGAGCAGCTCAGAGTCCCACCTGACGTGAGCATGGTAGGAATGCTAACCCACTCAGCGCAGTGCTGGGGTGCACATCCTCCATAACAGTCAGAGGAAGAGGACCAGTGAGGAGTAGGGAGGGTGAGCTGTCAGAGACACCGCCACACAGCATGCAGAAGTGTGGTTGGGGGGGCAGAGTAGCCAGCTGGGGCCTCAGCTGCAGACTGCAACAGCAGAGCAGAGCCAGCTTACACACCGCCCCCCACCACCACTAGTGGTTCAACCAATAACACCCCCGCCCTTTCATCCAGACACCCACTCCTGTCCCTTTGCCTCAATTCCCACCTGTTGCAGACATACACACCACCACCAGAAGCAGCAGCATCACAACAGAGACATTAAATGGACATTTCCATTCCATTAGTTTGAGTTGGTAGTTTCTACAATGTTAAGAGTTCCAGAGATTGGATACCAGATCATTTATATGACACCAGACAAACACAAATATATGTTGATCTTCATTCATTTTTATGGGTAGAACTCAAACAGGTTGTGGTTGAGTCCGACGGGTTGTGGTTGAGTCCGATATAGAGTGATACTAACCTGCTGGATGGTGAAGGAGTCTTTAGGATCTTTAGTAGTGTTCTCCCTCAGGGGGACCTTTCCAAACAACCTCCATCCAGGAGCATTCTGAGAAGGTGGCTTTGGCTCTTTGGGCTTCCTAGAAAACAGGTTTCTGGAGGAGAGAGTGACAAATATTTAAAAGAAGAGACAGACATATATCTGGAAGGAAAATGTACATGGTGAAAGAGAGTGGTACAAATCTCAGGGAAGTAGAGGATGGAAAGAAGGGTGTTGAGCAATGAAAAGATAACATGTACACACATGCTCGCACAAACACACAGTCCCCTGAGGTTCCCAGGCTTTTATCCTGCCCTGTGTACCGTAAGTGTGTGAAGAGTCGGGTTGGGCCATCAGCGAAGCTGCAGTGATATGAGAGAATTTCTGGCTGTCTGCTGGGTGGAGTGAGTGTGTTGTACAGTGGGGGCCAGGACAGCCATGTTCGTTCTTCCCTCGTTGTGAAGGAATTCAGAAAGGCACCCTCCCCAAGGTCTTGTGTTGCTACGGATTGTTGAATACAGTACATCAGTGATAACTCTTATACAAAAGTGATCCAGGACACTGTCCATCATCTAGCATCCTCAAACACCTGAAGATTATGATCATCAACATCATCCCAACCATGCCATCATAATCACCTCAGTGGAATCAAACATAAGAATCCAGCACCACAAACCAGTATTTCCTCTAATGTTGTGCACACAGGCAGTGGGACAGAGTGAGCCGTAGATCACTTGTTATTCATTTCAAAGTGATCAGCAGTGTGGTACAAACAAGTTAATTCCCTCTGCAAACATGGATTCTGGTTGGATGAGGACGTTGACAACCGCTGAATGCTCGTTGCTAGCTCAGCGTAGTACTAGGTGTTAGCCTATGCCTCCTCATAATGACTAAATGGCAACCTTGACTGTCAAGAAGTGCACGACACACAGTACCAGCAACACCACAAGTTATGAGTGTGTGCAGTGCTCACAAGAACCTTTGAGCTCAGTATCGATTGCAGTTAACATAGGATAATTGAACGACGTGCTGTGGCGATGCTTCTTACGCAGCCTGTAGCCTAACGGAGGTCTAACTTTACCTAGTACTGTAGCTAGGTACCCTGTCTTTGCGCCTCACCAAATGACAGGTTCCATGTCTCCGGGCCATGGATAAAAGATCTAGGGGCTGTGGGGCTGAGTAGCACAGAGATCAGCCACAACACTCCTCACAGCACCTGTCACAAGGAGCTCTCTGTCATTAGACAACATTCTCACAAGTTAAGGAGGGGGTTCAGTTCGTTACGGTCTGGTTTGCATACAGGACGAAGAAACTGCTTTGGAGATTTTAGTTGAGGAGGACTATGCCGTGTGTATAATAAGCTTTAATGGAGAACTGCTACAAAGGCCTATCCTATATAGCTAGGCCTAGCAGTGATGACTTTCTAGAATAAGAGTCTCCACAGCATTGCAAGCAACTCAAAATCAATACTCTGAAATTGAATTGATTCAGCTCCAATAGTACAGTACTTTTATAGGGGTGAGAGTGGGGTAGGCGGGAGGGTAGTAGAGAGATCGAGACAGATAGAAAACATTTTCTCTGCAGTCTCATTGCTTGTTGTAGTATGAAATCCAGGCAATAAAGAGGTAGAACACCACAATTCTCTCAAACATTACCCTGGGCTGCAGGAGAAACTGGAGGCCTGCAAATCTCATGAAGTCAATGCAGGGAGGGAATAGTGTTACAGGTAGATGTTGTGTTGTACAGGATGTCTTATCCAGCTGTCAGGCTTCAGATTACATTTATCCTAGCTGATACTAAAATGCTTCCTGAGTTTAAAGTCTCTTTGCTGTTCAAGCATTTTTGCTTTAATGGCACAAAGCAATGACCCAGATGCCTTTGTGCTTCATCCACCTGTTCATCTGTAGAAGTTGGACGACATGGGCTAATTTCATTCACAAGCTACACATCCACCCTCCTGCCAAACCCACATTAGCAGGATGATGATCATGAGGAGTTGTGATCGCTTTCTCCAGTCTGCTTGCCTTGCACTGTAATGAATATGAAGACGCACCAGATAAACAATGACATTGACCAGGCCTGCCGGTGCTTGAATAGATGCTCTCAGTAATTATGCATGGGCCTAGGATTGCAAAATTCCATTAACTTTCAAAAAATCATTTTTCCAGAAATACAGGATTTCCTGCTCATCACCTCAATTCTCATACCAGGATTTCTGGAAAACCGGTTATTTGGGGGAAAGTTACCAGAATTTTACAACCCTACAGTATGGGCAGAGTCACTACAAAACATGGTCATTATGGATAACCAGCTACAGTAATGAGCTGCTGGAATAGGGTAGTTGGCTGCTTGTAGGGTAGCCCATCAGTCTCATTAACTATAAATGGCACTGTGGATGCCATCAGAAGTCTAACCCCTAAGGAGATGGGCCTCGCTTAACTATTGCTTAGTCTACCATATCCTTTATTACCACAATAACTGACTAATATCCATTACTACTCTCAACACATGCTCACTATGGTAATTCAACATATAGCATTCCCAAATAAGATGTTTCCCAACACGTGTATGCGTGGGTTTGTTGTAGTGGTGGTGAGGGAGTGTGTGTGAGCAAGTGCAGTGATGGTTACGCTTTTCATATTACCTGGTGAAAAAATCTGAGATTCCAAACTTCTTAGAAGAGGACAGAACTGTCGACCCGTCGGGAAGTTTCTCTGGGGCACTTTGACGACGACCGACATCATAAGTGTTTCTAGAGAAGTCCGCACCCCCCTCATCTCCAAATAACATGTCGCCATCCTCCGGGCTGAGAGGGGTGGCATCACAGCTGAGAGAGACTGTGATGTTTGGGTTAGTCCTGAGGCCGAGAGGCCTAGCTGGGAGACTGCACTCACTCAAATCCTCTCTCATGCTGGGTTCTGTGTTTGGACTGTTGGTGTTTTCAGAAAGTGTTGACGGAGAGGGAGATGGGCGTTTGGCACTCGATTCTGAAGGGACACCCTCAGAGTCCGGAACACTACTCGCTGCATCGGGGGGCTTGGCAGCTGCCGGGGGAGCTCCCACTGGGCTGCCATGCCTCAACCCCGCGCTGTTTCTCTCACATAATGCAGGTGATGACTGGATGTTTTGGAGCTGCAGATTAGAAGCATGCACCACGACGACATCAAATGGAACATTTGTGGTTCTTTCTGAGGAAACAGCATCCAAATCACATGTAGCTTCAGTGTTTACAGTATGCAGGCCACCATTTACTTCCATGACAGAGCAGTCAAGTCCTTGGCATAGCAGTCGGTTGCATGTGTCCATCTGGCTACAATAATCAGTATCCACATCTGTAGACCAATCATCATTTGATAAATAACAATCCATATCCCCATTGGCCATCTTCATGTCCACATCAACAGAGTCTGTGAAAGTGTCATTCTGTTGACGGTTGTCTATAGGCCTACATGACAATGGAGAGAGAGATGGCGGCTGTGGCCCTGGCTCCATATTAGAATCCCCTTCGTTCAGTGTACCAGAGTTGGAATCTTGAGTCTCCCCCTCATAATCCAGTTTTCCCCGCTGTGAAACACGAGCCAGCTGCAGTAACATTCCGTTCCCCTCCTCGTGTCTGTAGGCGCTTGCGGCTGTGTCTGAGCAGGAAAAGGGCCCCCCGTTCCCCCCTCCGCCAGCTTCCGACCCGAACATCAGCTGAACCGATGACTCAGTAAATCCATTAAATCTGTGGTCGTTCGGGTGCGGTGGGTCGTTGCACAGGTTTGAAATTACACCGCTTTCATGCATCTGAATGGGGAGACAGTCTGCAACCAAATCCCGCATTATTGTATTCCCAACTCGGACGTTCTGCGATGGTAACACGACACATTCAACGATTGGACTCTTCCCATTGCTGGCTATATAAACATAACCTTTCCCCGTTTGACCCTCATCCGCCGCGCATACTCGGCTTCCGTTGTCGATCAATGGGCGAGAGGTTGCTATTATATTACAGTCGGCATGTGAACCGTAAGATTTACCTGCCTCTTCATTTTCGTTGACATCGACGGGCAAAACAATTACCACATCTCCATGTTCTGCTGTTTCCATTTCATGTACCCTCCGCGAAGCTAGTTACAGCTTCGGACATAAAATCCTGCAGCGTCGCCCTCTCGGACGTCTGAGCTCCCAGTCTTCGTTGTTCTTTGAGAGCGTGACCATGTTTTGTAGTCTGTCGTTTTTAATCTGGCAGACCCACAAAAACAGCATAATGTTTTGAGGAACGTTTGGTCAAAATAACATTTCAATCGGGCCTGTGCTGTAACAGATTAATGCAATCCCTATGTACCAGTCAGCAGCACTAATACCACAACGAGTAGCCATTTTGAAGTGTTCATGACGTCACGTCTTTCCGGACTCGCTAAACCCAAAAGTCAGATGTCTTGGATACGAAGTGACATCTTCTTTTGAGAAAGCGTAATTAGGAATAAACCACAGGCTAAATATAGGAATAAACCACAGGCTACATACTCTGTGGATTAAACTTGCATTAATTTTTCTGTGATAGCCTATTGATATAGCTAGCCTATCTTTTTCAATAGTTGAACCAAAGACAATAACCCTTTGGTTGAATAGTGGCCATATTTAGGCTGGATTGTATTTTTATTTTATAGAGGGAAAATGGAGTTATGTATTTGAGTGTGTGATACCAATTAATCGTCTGAAAATTGCCCACGTTTGCTCTCTCTCGTGCTCAAATTCTCGGTGGAACCGCCAGAGGACGTTGTGACCACGCTTGAAACACGACTTTATTTTATACGACCATTGTATTCACGAAGTGCTGTAGGCCAAGGCCATATAAACTCAGCAAAAAAAGAAACGTCCCTTTTTCAGGACCCTGCCTTTCAAAGATAATTCGTAAAAATCCAAATAACTTCACAGATCTTCATTTGTAAAGAGTTTAAACACTGTTTCCCATGCTTGTTTAATGAACCATAAACATGGACATGCACCTGTGGAACGGTCAATAAGACACTAGCAGCTTACAGATGTTAGGCAATTAAGGTCACAGTTATGAAAATTTAGGACACTAAAGAGTCTTTTCTACTGACTCTGAAAAACACCAAAAGAAAGATGCCCAGGATCCCTGCTCATCTGCGTGAACTTGCCTTAGGCATGCTGCAAGGAGGCATGAGGACTGCAGATGTGGCCAGGGCAATAAATTGCAATATTCGTACTGAGACACCTAAGACACCGCTACAGGGAGGCAGGACGGACAGCTGATCTTCCTTGCAGTGGCAGACAACGTGTAACAACACCTGCACAGGATCGGTACATCTGAACATCACACCCGCAGGACAGGTACAGGATGGCAACAACAACTGCCCGAGGTACACCATGAATGTACAATCCCTCCATCAGTCCTGACTGTCCGTAATAGGCTGAGAGAGGCTGGACTGAGGGCTTGTAGGTTGTAAGGCTGGTTGTCCTCACCAGACATCACCGGCAACGTCGCTTATGGGCACAAACCCACCGTCGCTGGACCAGACAGGGCTGGCAAAAAGTGCTCTTCACTGACAAGTCGTGGTTTTGTCTCACAAGGGGTGATGGTCGGATTCACATTTATCGTCGAAGGAATGAGCATTACACCGAGGCCTGTACTCTGGGGCGGGATCAATTTGGAGGTGGAGGGTCCGTCATGGTCTGGGGTGATGTGTTACAGCATCATTGGACTGAGCTTGTTGTCATTGCAGGCAATCTCAAGACATCCTCCTCCCTCATGTGGTACCCCTCCTGCAGGCTCATCCTGACATGAACCTCCAGCATGATAATGCCACCAGCCATACTGCCCGTTCTGTGCGTGATTCGCTGCAAGACAGGAGCCGGGATCTCAATCCCATTGAGCACGTCTGGGACCTGTTGGATCGGAGGGTGTGGGCTAGGGCTATTCCCCCGAGAAATATCCGGGAACTTGGGGGCCAAATACAACCACGGGCCGCCAGTTGGGGAACCCTGCGATATAACATTCTAAGTGTTAGGCATATGTAAGGGTGTAATTATTTTAGTACATCAATACAAGAGGTTCTCACAGTATCTTGGCTTATTTACTCTTCTGTTTTCATGAGCCCTTTTTGTTTTTGGAATGAATAGAATGTTTAGAGTTGGTAATAACAATGTAATCACAATACTGCGGGTTCCTTTTACACAAAATAAACCTCTTTTTAGAGTTCAAAATTGCAATGCATACAATAAATGCCTCACATTTTATGAATGAACCTTGACTCTGTTGCCTACTTTTAGTAACACAGAACATAGACGCCAAGACAAGAACATTGAAGCAAAATCCTGTACACAATGAGTGTATGACTTAACCTATGGAACCGGTTCCATAAACATTGAAAAAAATGACCCCCCCAAAAATAGTTAACTTTGCTTTAGCAATAAGAAGGCTTCACTATTATCACAGAGTATCTACTATTGTTTTGGTTGCCTCCATTTTTATTAACTCATCACTCTACCCATCATCTCGCTACTCCACCCCCATTTTTAGTTCACCCGTTCAAAGAGACTTTCCGCAATCCTCTATTTACTATCCTCAGTAATCGGTTGCCCTTTATTCATAACCTTACACATACGGTGCATTCAGAAAGTATTCAGACCCCTTGACTTCTTCCACATTTTCTTACGTTTACAGCGTTATTTTAAAATTGATTAAATTAAAAATGTTCCTAATCAATCTACACACAATACCGCAAAATGACAAAGTGAAAACAGGTTTAGACAAATGTATAAAATATAAAAACAGAAATACCTTATTTACATAGGTATTCAGACCCTTTGCTATGAGACTCGAAATTGAGCTCAGGTGCATCCTGTTTCCACTGATCATCATTGAGAAGTTTCTACAACTTGATTGGAATCCACCTGTGGTAAATTCAATTGACTGGACATGATTTGGAAAGGCACACACCTGTCTATATAAAATGTCCCACAGTTGACAGTGCATGTCAGAGCAGAAACCAAGCCATGATGTCAAAGGAATTGTTCGTAGAGCTCCGAGACAGGCTTGTGTTGAGGCACAGATCTGCAGCATTGAAGGTGCCCAAGAACACAGTGGCCATCATTATGAAATAGAAGAAGTTTGGAACCACCAAGACTCTTCCTAGAGCTGGCCGCTTGACCAAACTGAGCAATCAGGGGAGAAGGGCCTTGGTCAGGGAGTTGACCAAAAACCTGATGCCCACTCTGACAGAGCTCCAGAGTTCCTCTGTGGAGATGGGAGAACCTTCCAGAAGGACAACCATCTCTGCAGCATGACACCAATCAGGCCTTTATGGTAGAGGGGCCCAGACGGAAGCCACTCCTCAGTAAAAGACACATGACAGTGTGCTTGGAGATTGCCAGAAGGCACCTAAGGACTCTTAAGACCATGAGAAACACAATTCTCTGGTCTGATGAAACCAAGATTCCTGGCTTAGGAAGGCCACCAAAAATTCTGACATTTCCATCCCCAATTAAAACATTTTCTGACAAGATAGAACTGCCAAAGGGGGCGGAGTTGCAATCTACTGCAGAAATAGCCCGCAGAGTTCTGTCATACTATCCAGGTCTGTGCCCAAACAATTTGAGCTTTAAAAATACACCTTTCCAGAAATAAGTCTCTCACCGTTGCGGCTTGCTATAGATGCCCCTCAGCCCCTAGCTGTAATCTGGACACCATATGTGAATTGATTGCCCCCCATCTATCTTCAGAGTTCGTACTGTTAGGTAACCTAAACTGGGATATGCTTAACACCCCAGCCGTCCTACAATCTAAGCTAGGCCATCAATCTCAAACAAATTATCAAGGAACCTACCAGGTACAACCTCAAATCCATAACCATGGGCACCCTCATAGATATCATTCTGACCAACTTTCCCTCTAAATACACCTCTGCTGTCTTCAACCAGGATCTCAGCGATCACTGCCTCATTGCCTGTGTCCGTAATGGGTCTGCGGTCAAACGACCACCCCTCATCACTGCCAAATGCTCCCTAAAACAATACAACGAGCAGGCCTTTCTAATCGACCTGGCCAGGATATCTTGGAAGGATATTTACCTCATCCCATCAGTAGAGGATGCCTGGTTGCTTTTAAAAAGTGTTTTTTTCTCACCATCTTAAATAAGCATGCCCATTCAAAAAATGGAGAACAAAGAACAGATATAGCCCTTGCTTCACCCCAGACTTGACTGGCCTTGACCAGCACAAAAACATCCTGTGGCATACTGCATTAGCATCGAATAGCCCCCGCGATATGCAACTTTTCAGGGAAGTCAGGAACCAATATACATAGTCAGTTAGGGAAGCTAAGGCTAGCTTTTTCAAACAGAAATTTGCATAATGTAACACTAATTCCAAAACGTTTTGGGACACTGTAAAGTCCATGGAGAATAAGAGCGCCTTCTCCCAGCTGCCCACTGCACTGAGGCTAGGAAACACTGTCATCACCGATAAATGTACGATAATCGAAAATCTCAATAAGCATTTTCCTAAGGCTGGCCATGCTTTCCACCTGGCTACCCATACCCCGGCCAACAGCTCTGCACCTGCCGCAGCAACTTGCCCCCCCCCCCTCCCTCCCGCGCTTCTCCTTCACCCAAATCCAGAAAGCTGATGTTCTGAAAGAGCGGCAAAATCTGGATCCCTACAAATCAGCTGGTCTAGACAATCTGGACTCTTTCTAAAATTATCTGCTGAAATTGTTGCAAACCCTATTACTTGCCTGTTCAACCTTTCTTTCGTATCATCTGAGATCCCCAAAGATTGGAAAGCTGCCGCGGTCATCCCCCTCTTCAAAGGGGGAGACACTCTAGACCCAAACTGCCATAGACCTATATCGGCCCTGCCTTTCTAAGGTCTTCGAAAGCCAAGTTAACAAACAGATCACCGACCATTTCGAATCCCACCGTACCCTCTTCAATATGCAATCTGGTTTCCAAGCTGGTCATGGGTGCACCTCAGCCACGCTCAAGGTCCTAAACGATATCATAACCTCCATCGATAAAAGACAGAAATGTGCAGCCGTCTTCATCGACCTGGCCAAGGCTTTCGACTCTGTCAATCACCGCATTCTTATCGGCAGACTCAATAGCCTTGGTTTCTCAAATGACTGGCTCGCCTGGTTCACCAACTACTTCTCAGATAGAGTTCAGTGTGGGCCTGTTCTCCGGACCTCTTGCAGTTTCTATGGGGGTACCACAGGGTTCAATTCTCGGGCAGTCTTTTTCTCTGTATATATCAATGATGTCACTTTTGCTGCTGGTGATTCTCTGATCGACCTCTACGCAGATGACACCATTCTGTATACATCTGGCCCTTCATTGGACACTGTGTTAACTAACCTCCAAACATACAACACTCCTTCCGTGGCCTCCAACTACTTTTCAATTCTAGTAAAACGAAATGCATGCTCTTCAACCGATTGCTGCCCGCACCCGCCTGCCCGATCAGCATCACTACTCTGGACGTTTCTGACAGAATATGTGGAAAACTACAAATACCTAGGTTTCTGGTTAGACTGTAAACTCTCCTTCCAGACTCACATTAATTATCTCCAATCCAAAATTAAATCTAGAATCAGCTTCCTATTTCACAACAAAGACACCTTCACTCATGCTGCCAAACATACCCTCGTAAAACTGACTATCCTACCAACCCTTGACTTCGGCGATGTCATTTACAAAATAGCCTCCAAAGCTCTACTCAGCAAATTGGATGTAGTCTATCACAGTGCCATCCGTTTTGTCACCAAAGCCCAATATACTACCCACCACTGCGACCTGTATGTTCCCATTGGCTGGCCCTCACACATATTCGTCGCCAAACCCACTGGCCCCAGATAATCTATAAATCTTTGCTAGGTAAAGCCCCGCCTTATCTCAACTCACTGGTCACCATAGAAGCACCCACCCGTAGCACGTGCTCCAGCAGGTATATTTCACTGGTCATTCCCAAAGCCAACACCTACTCTGGCCGCCTTTCCTTCCAGTTCTCTGCTGCCAATGACTGGAATGAATTGCAATAATCACTGAAGATGGAGACTCATATCTCCCTCTCTAACTTTAAGCATCAGCTGTCAGAGCAGTTTACTGATCACTGTACCTGTACACAGCTGTAAATAGCACACCAAACTACCTCATCCCCATATCTTATTATTTTTTGTTGTTGCTATTGTCATGACGTTTTTAGTAGGTTGACCCGCCCTTGTTTTGTGCGGGATTGTCTTTATGTTACGTGTGTGCGTTTTAGGTAGAGGTGGATTTATTTTCTGAACTTGGCACCCTGTGTTTTTTGGGTTGTCACGTTGTTGTCCGCACCCTGTATTGTTGGGCTTATCATTTTGTGTGCCGAAGTAAAGAGCACTTTTGCACAGTGCAACTCTCTGAGTCTGATTCCTTCACCCACCTAGTCTCGTGTGACAACTATGGCCTATTTATTGCCTTACCTCCCTAATCTTACTACATTTTCACACACTGTAAATAGATTTTTCTATAGTGTTATTGACTGTATGTTTGTTTATCCCATGTGTAACTCTGTGTTATTGTTTTATTCAAACTGCTTTGCTTTATCTTTTCCAGATCACAGTTATAAATGAGAACTTGTAATCGAACTGGCCTACCTGGTTAAATAAATAAATAAAACATTTTTTAAAGATTGTACTCTTTGGCCTGAATGCCAAGCTTCACGTCTGGAGGAAACAAGGCACCATCCCTACGGTGAAGCATGGTGGTGGCAGTATCATGCTGATGAGATGTTTTTCAGCACCAGGGACCGGTAGACTAGTCAGGATCAAGGTTAAGATGAAGGTACAGAGAGGTCTTTTATGAATACCTACTTCAGAGAGCTCAGCACCTCAGACTGGGGTGAAGGTTCATCTTCCAACAGGACAACAACTCTAAGTACACAGCCAAGACAATGCAGCAGTGGCTTCAGGATAAGTCTCTGAATGTCCTTGAGTGGCCCAGCCAGAGCCCAGACTTGAACTCAATCGAACATCTCTGCAGAGACCTTTTTTTTTGGCTTGACATTATGGGGTATTGTGTGTGGATTGATGGGGGGGGGGTTAATCAATTTAAGAATAAGGTTGTAGCGTAACAAAACAACAGGACAGAATACTTTCAAAATGTACTGTAGGTTATGCTTATTCATATACATTATATATATAGGACAAACATATTTCACAGGCAGTAGTGGTGACTAGGCACATTTTTAATCAAGGGGCCATTTTAACCCCTTGAACATCTCCAAATAGAAACAAGCTGTGATGAAACTCATTGTCCATTTAGGTTCTCTACCTGCTTGAAAATGTTTTGCCAAATATCTCACCATTCACACGTTATACTGTCCAGAGCATTAATGTCCAATAATTTAAGCTAGTATAATGTTAATCACTAGGCCTAAAGTACCAGTCAAAAGTTGACACACCTGGTCACTCAATAGTTTCTTTATTTTTACTATGTTCTACATTGTAGAATAATAGTGAAGACATCAAAACTATGAAGTAACACATATAGAATCATGAGGTAACCAAAAAAAAAGTGTTAAACAAATAAAAATATATTTTATATTCTTCAAAGTAGCCACCCTTTGCATTGATGACAGCTTTGCACAGTCTTTGTATTCTCTCAACCAGCTTCACCTGGAATGTGGAGCAATGGGTAACGATGCTTTGAGGGTGACTGTTGATGAGTGCAGAGGGTCCCTGGTTCGAGCCTGGCGAGGGGATGGACTAAAGTTATACTGTTACACTTTGGTGCAATTCTTCACAAGTTTGTGGTATATTTTCACAACTCTTAGTACAAAATTCAAAACAGATCATCAAAACTCTAAGAACATTTTCAATTGCTTAAGTGCAACACACAAAATCAGTCATTTCACCAAACTGAATCAGTGTTTCATCTATAAATCCTCGTTTCACATTGCAATACATGTACATATGAATTAATTGCCTTTCACAATGCAATGCTCTCTTTTACTTTTGATATGATTCTCTTCTCATTTGTTAAAATACATTTTACTATTACTTAATTCGACTGCTCTTAATTGATAAACCTATAGATTTTAAACTGGTTTGTCTACTACAGAGTTTGAAAAAACACCAGTCTTAACATCCGGGAAGAGGCAACTTCGGGATGCTGGCCTTCTAGGCAGAGTTCCTCTGTCCAAAGTCTATGTTCTTTTGCCCATATTAATCTCTTATTTTTATTGGCCAGTCTGAGAATTGGCTTTCTCTTTGCAACTCTGCCTAGAAGGTCAGCATCCCGGAGTCGCCTCTTCACTGTTGACGTTGAGACTGGTGTTTTGCGGGTACTATTTAATGAAGCTGCCAGTCGAGGACTTGTGAGGCGAGGCGTCTGTTTCTCAAACTAGATACTCTAATGTACTTGTCCTCTTGCTCAGTTGTGCACCGGGGCCTTCCACTCCGGTTTGCGCTGTTCTGTGAAGGGAGTAGTACACAGCGTTGTATGAGATCTTCAGTTTCTTGGCAATTTCTCGCATGGAATAGCCTTCCTTTCTCAGAACAAGAATAGACTGATAAGTTTCAGAAAGTGCTTTGTTTCTGCCCATTTTTATCCTATAATCGAACCCACAAATGCTGATGCTCCAGATACTCAACTAGTCTAAAGAAGGACAGTTTTATTGCTTCTTTAATCAGAACAACAGTTTTCAGCTGTGCTAACATAACTGCAAAAGGGTTTTCTTATGATCAATTAGCCTTTTAAAATGATAAACTTAGATTAGCTAACACAACGTGTCATTGGAACACAGGAGTGATGGTTGCTGATAATGGGCCTCTGTACACTTGTGTAGATATTCCATTAAAATATCAGCCGTTTCCAGCTACAATAGTCATTTACAACATTAACAATGTCTACACTGTATTTCTGATCAATTTGATGTACATTTTAAATGGACAAAAATATGTGGTTCTCTTTTCAAAAACGAGGACATTTCTAAGTGACCCAAAACTTTTGAATGGTAATGTACATGTGGGTAGGAGTAAAAGTGACTAGGCAATCAGGATATATAATAAACAGAGTAGCAGCAGCGTGTGTGAAAGTGTGTCTGTGTGAGTGTTGCGTCAATATGCATGTGTGTGTGTGTGTGTGTTAGCGTATGTGGTTTGTGTGTGTGTGCATTGGAGTGTTATAGTAGTATGTGTGAGTGTGTGGGTAGAGTCTAGTGCGTGTGCATAGAGCCAGTGCAAGGGAGTCAATACAAAACAATTAAAGATAAATAAATAATAAAGGGGTCAATGTAAATAGTCTGGGTAGACATTTGATTAGCTGTTCAGCAGTCTATGACTCGGCAGTAGAAGCTATTCAGGTGCCTTTTGGTCCCAGACTTGGCGCTCCGGTACCGTTTGCCATGCCGTAGCAGAAAGAACAGTTTATGACTTGTGTGGCTAGAGACTTTGACCATTTTTAGGGCCTTCTTCTGACACGGCCTGGTATAGAGGTCCTGGATGGCAGGGAGTTCGACCCCAGTGGTGTACTGGCCCGTACACACTACCCTCTGTAGCGGCTTGCGGTCGGATGCTGAGCAGTTGCTAAGCGGTGAAGCCAGTACACCACTGGGGCCGAACTCCCTGCCATCCAGGACCTCTATAGCAGGCCGTGTCAGAGGAAGGCCCTAAAAATTGTCAGTCATGAGACCAGTCAAGATGCTCTCAACTCAGCTGTATATTTTTTCTTCACAACTGTTGTTTTTTTTGGATCATAGTAGTTCCTTAGTGATATGGACACCGAGGAACTTGAAGCTCTCGACCCGCTCCACTACAGCCCTGTCGATGTGAATGGCGGCATATTTAATGTGGTCTCAATCAAATGCTCCATAACCTATAGCATGCCTGGGCAATTCCAGTCCTGACTACAATATTCACCTCATCATGATCTTCAGTTTAGAATGTAATTTGATTAAATCAGCTGTGTTTACTAGGGATGGAGAAAAAGTGTGAAACCAATCAGGCCCTCGAGGACTGGAGTTGTCCACCCCTGGCCTATAGGCTATGAAGTGCATGCTCAGAGAAGCACAGTTATATCTCTAAGATAGCTATTCGGATGGTGTAAATAAAATATTCCAACCCTGAGCCCCGTCCTGCCCTGCTTTTGCTGATCAAAAACAGTTGTGTGCTGCCTAAGAAATAGCTGTGCTTTGTATGCCATAAGTGGCATTTCAGGAGGCTTCTTCCGAAAATAATTGTTGATTATGCATAGTGCAGAAAATGCACTGTTCTGTTCAGGTTGAGAAGGAAAGTACAAAGATGAGAAGGAGGACCCGGTGGTTCACTTTGATAACTTGCTACAACAATAATTGATTTTATTATAAACAATATGTTTTATTAAAAACAATTATGTCCTAATATTAATATATTTCTTAATTCCCTTTTACTTTTAGATCTTTGTATATTGTTAGATACTACTGCACCGTTGGAGCTAGGAACAAGCATTTCGCTACACCCACAATAGCATCTGCTAAATATGTGTATGTAACCAATACATTTTGATTTGATCTGATCTTTCTTGCCCATCATGCATTTATCAGAGTTATTGACCTCACAATAAACCAGATTGCATTGTGGTGCTGAAACTTGGGCGGCAGGTAGCCTAGTGGTTAGAGTGGTGGATTAGTAACTGAAAGGTTGCAAGATCAAATCCCTGAGCTGACAAGTTAAAAATCTGTTGTTCTGCCCCTGAACAAGGCAGTTAATCAACTGTTCATAAGCTGTTGTTGAAAATAACAATTTGTTCTTAAAATGACTTACCTAGTAAAATAAAAAAGACACAGCACAATCAAATGGACAGCTCATGTGCTGAAAGTAGGCAAATATGAGTAAGAATAATTCATTTCAACCATCTTCATTTTAATTAGACTTTACTAACCACAAGAGGGCTTTGTGTTGGAGACTATTTCTTCCTATTTAAGTGGGCTAAATCAGGTTCACACAGTGTTTCTTGGTAGTCTTAAACAAATCTACTTTGAAACAAAAGTATACACCTCACACACATGGTTATGGACTTAAAAAGAAGAAGACACCTGCACCTTATCAGATATAGAGTTCTGATTATATAAAGTGATCTTTAACAGCACCTTTTCCCGAGATGCTTTATGCTAAAAAACAAGCTGTAAAATACCCAGGAAAGATGTGACTCAGATGCATGGAGATATAATTAGTTTGTTAGGTAGGCCTAACTTTTGAAATGTACCATGCTCAGATTCCTAATGACTTCTCAAATGTAATTATTTGCAAACAGGGACAGTTTTGTTGCAAACATGACACACTGATTTGGCATTGGAGAAATATGATAAGATGAACACATTGTCCTATCTCTCTGTCCATTCTTAGCCTGTAATTTTGATAATTTGTGTAGTATTAAAAGAGATTCTGCTAATATGTAAAATTATGTAGAATTGCATGAAATGTTTGGGAAACCTGTTGTAGGATACAGATATGTCTGCCAATTTATTGGATGAGCTGACCACTGGTGCTAATTTTGTCCATATACCCTTACCCATACCCAACCCCCTTTACATTGCAACTTCAATGGGGTGACGTAAGAGTTGTGACGTTCCAAGGATACCGTTTAGACTTTTCAATTGTCTCACCTGCTATGAGTCATAGCCTATCACGAGAGAGGGAAGCAACCGATAGTTTTGGACGTTTTCTGTAGCCTCCTTTAGTCCATTTGAATTGATCAGGTTTTGGAAGCTGTCCGCTATATGAAAATAAAGACAGTGAACAAATACGTGGTTCAATGTGAAATCGAAGCGTTTTTACCCGAAGACAGAAAAGTGCAAATGGAGAACTATACTGGAAATGAAACTCAAGTTCGTTCGGAATCCGACAGCACAGACGAGGAGACTGGCGGGAATGGCGTGCGCGCGCTAATTGGATGCATTTTGTTTCTCCTCATTGTGTCGACACTGCTGGGGAACATGCTCGTGTGCGCTGCGGTAGTTAAATTCAGGCACCTCCGGTCCAAGGTAACCAACTTTTTCGTGATTTCTCTGGCGGTGTCTGACCTCTTCGTTGCCGTCCTCGTGATGCCATGGGAGGCAATATCTGAGGTGACTGGCACCTGGCTGTTTGGTAGATTTTGTGGCATCTGGATAGCTTTTGACATAATGTGCTCGACGGCATCTATTCTTAATCTGTGTATCATAAGCGTGGACAGATACTGGGCTATAGCTAGTCCTTTTAGATATGAACGGAAAATGACCCACAGAGTTGCATTTATCATGATTGGAGTGGCGTGGACGCTGTCAATTCTCATCTCCTTCATACCTGTCCAACTGAACTGGCACATGGCCGACGAGGAGACGTCAGCGGGAAACTTTAGCAACCACTCTGAGAATTGCATAGCAAACTTGAACAAGACCTATGCTATTTCCTCATCACTGATCAGTTTCTATATCCCAGTGGTTATCATGGTTGCCACTTACACGAGGATTTACCGTATTGCGCAAACGCAGATACGGAGGATATCCTCCTTGGAGAGAGCCGCGGAGCAAGCGCAAAATAACCAACACCCAAACGTTTGCGCGCACGAAAACGCATTAAAAACTGCTTTTAAAAAGGAAACAAAAGTGCTAAAGACTCTCTCTATTATCATGGGAGTTTTTGTGTTTTGCTGGCTGCCTTTTTTTGTCCTAAACTGCATGGTACCTTTCTGTGACCCTCCGTGTGTAAGCGACACCACGTTTACAATTTTCGTTTGGTTTGGTTGGGCCAACTCTTCGTTAAACCCTGTCATTTACGCATTTAACGCGGATTTCAGAAAAGCCTTTACAACTATTCTGGGCTGCAATAAAATTTGCTCAAGCAATACAGTGGAGGCTGTTAATTTCAGCAATGAATTGGTCTCCTATCACCACGACACAACGCTCCAAAAAGACGCACAAGTCTTGATGGCTACACAGCATTCTCATGCAATCCCGAACGTGGGAGAGGACACAACCCCACTGTGCGACAAAGTTTCTCTTATCTCAAACGCATCTCGCAATCACAAGAACACGTTGCTGCCAGCCATCGTCCAATTCCAGTGTGACGGGGAAATTTCACTGGATACCATAACGCCATTTACTTCAGCCGGAGCCGTGGAATGCGACTCAATCCCTGGTCAAATCCACGATTAGAATCTTGCCCAATTAATTGTAGGTCATGATTAATTGAAGTATTGCATTCTTGATTTGTTTATTTAAAATGATATTTTATTGTAAGATCATTAACTTATTTTATGCCGTGCGTAATGTTATAATAGCTTAATTATCTCACTGATCGGCATCGATACATTTATGCTGTGATTCTTTTAAATAGGCATGTCTTGATAAACGAAGGAATTCACAAATAAATGTTAGCCTAGTTTTAGTCTTGCCACAACACACATTTCTAATTAATGGGACACAATTGAATGCATAAGCGATGTTGTGTATTGTACGAGAGGATATCCTTGACATTTTGATTGTGAATGCATTTTATAGTCATGCCAAAATACTTGCTTTAATTCATGAGAATGATGGTGGTATTTCTGTAGTCAAGAGCTCTCAGACATGGGAGTAATCTATTTATCAGCAATATTGGTAAAATAATTATTCACAAAAAGGCAATGATTTTGGTATAAGTTGAAATGTTTAATCAGATATATAATAATAGAAACATAACTTGACATTATTATGTTGTGAAAATAGCTGTAAAAATGTCTTGCAATCTCTTTGCCACCTTTTACTAAAGTTAAGTCAAGTCATATTTTATTTAAAGTACATTTCACAATGTCTCAAAACATTCTAGAGAAAATTAATGACAAAATATAAAATACAACATTTGTAAATTTAATATAAGTCGAAAAAATATGTAGAACAGATTATGTTCTCGCCATGTCACTTCACTATAATTGTATGATGCATCTGTCTTCTGTATAGTTCCTGACAACACCATGTAACCCATGGTAACTGAACCACATCTTCCCCTCTGATAATTGCATCTATTTTTATTTTATGATTATTTTAGTGTCTTAAGCTGCTCTGCAGTATTGGGAGATAGAAAATAGTATAGTGAGCCCTAATCCAAACTCCAATGTCCACAAATGTTATCAAAATACAATTTGGAATATGATCTAAATGATCTCCCCTCAAAGCCATTGCTTCCTATGAATCTAATATGAACACATAGGCCTATGTTTTATAGGTGTTGTAGCCTACTGTTCCAAAAATGAATACATTTCACTTCACATCTGTTTAAAAAAAATACTTCAGATTCCTGAGAGCATCAAATTACACCAGCGCCCCTTTCATCTTCACAGGACAAAGGGTTGAAAAACAAAAGTAGCAGTATCCAGGACGCTGACCTGGTGAACAGCATGGCAGGTGTGTGGAGTGGACTGGACACACACACACACACACACACACACACACACACACACACACACACACACACACACACACACACACACACACACACACACACACACACACACACACACACACACACACACACACACAAGTGTGTTTCATAGATACACAAGCCGGCCAGGATAGTGGTGGTGGTGGGTTGGGGGGCTAGTCTGAGTGCATGCCTGTATTTCCCCCCAAAAAAGCCTCAGCTACTGTAATGTCATACTACCATCTCATGTTATTATTAGTGGTGGTATTTCAGTATATTAATATGACATTATCCTCCTCTCACCTCCCCTTAATTTAGTTTACCAAATGGCTGCAGACATTTAATGAGACATTTCAGAGACTGTAATTAGTTTTACCATTTTGCAGTTTGACATTTTAGCATGGACTCATGCAGTGACTTGATCAAAATATAGAATTTTAAAATCTTACTTTTGGGGGTTTTGAATTACCATTGATATTATATCTTTAGGAAGAGCACGTGGGAAACGAATTTAGGCAAAGAGAAATAGATCAAACATGCATGCATACCTGAGCATATATAGCCACACATACAATGGTGCACACACACAAACTACTTTAATATTTTTTCCATTGCAAGATGAGCAAATTTAGGCATGACATGCCAGCAACAAACGCTGACACTACACATCCAAATATATCTGACTAAATTATGAAAGACAAGCCTTGTAATTTGAATTCCAAAAAGTAATTGTGGAAGAGGTAAAAAAAAATATTGTCTATCAACAATGACAAGCCACTGGGGTCTTACAACTTGAATGGAAGATTACTGAGGATAATAGCGGACAATATTGCCACTCCTATTTGCCATATTTTCAATTTAATCCTACTAGAAAGTGTGTGCCCCCAGGCCAGGAGGGAAGCAAAAGTCATTCAACAAGCACAACACTTAGACAAATGACTGATGGTTGGCTGAGAGAAATTGATGATAAAAGATTGTGGGGGCTGTTTTGTTAGACTTCAGTGTGGCTTTTGACATTATCGATCATAGTCTGCTGCTGGAAAAACTTGTGTTATGGCTTTACACCCCCTGCTACATTGTGGATAAAGAGTGACCTGTCTAACAGAACACAGAGGGTGTTCTTTAATGGAAGTCTCTACAACATAATCCAGGTAAAATCAAGAATTCCCCAGGGCAGCTGTCTAGGCGCCTTACTTTTTTCAATCTTTACTAACGACATGCAACTGGTTTTGAGTAACGCCAGCGTGTCTATGAATGCGGATGACTCAACACTATACATGTCAGCTACTACAGCGACTGAAATAACGGCAACACTTTACAAAGAACTGCAGTTAGTTTCAGAGTGGGTGGCAAGGAATAAGATAGTCCTAAATATTTGTAAAAGTAAAATAATTACATTTGGGACAAATCATTCACTAAACCCTAAACTTCAACTACATATTCTAATAAATAATGTGGAAATTGAGCAAGTGGAGGTGAGTAAACTGCTTGGAGTAATCCTGGATTGTAAACTGTCATGGTCAAAACATATTTATACAACAGTAGCTAGATGGGGAGAAGTCTGTCCATAATAGCGCTGCTCTACCTTCTTAACAGCACTATCAACAAGGCAGGAGGAGAGATTGACTTCATCACTGCTTGTATTTATGAGAGGTATTGACATGTTGAATGCACCAAGCTATCTGTTTGAACTACTGGCGCACATCTCGGACACCCATGCATACCCCATAAGAGGTCTCTTCACAGTCCTGAAGTCCAAATCAGACTATGGGAGGTGCACAGTACTACATGTAGTCATGGCTCTATGGAAATCGATTCCACATCAAGTAACTGATGCAAGCAGTAAAATTAGATTAAGGAACAGCTAAAAATAAACCTTATGGAACAGCGGGACTGTGAAGCAACACAAACGTAGGCACAGACACATGCACACACACACAATAACATAGGCACTATACACACACGTACACATGGATTTTGTATTGTAGATATGTGGTAGTGGTGGGGTAGGGGCCGGAGGGCACACAGTGTGTTGTGAAATCTGTGAATGTATTGTAATGTTTGTCAAATTGTATAACTGCCTTCATTTTGCTGGACCCCAGGAAGAGTAGTGGCTGCCCTAGGCAGCAGCTAATGGGGATCCATAATAAATACAAATACAAAACTGAAAGGTTGCTAGTTCAAATCCCAGAGCCGACAAGTTGAAAAATCTATCGATGTGCCTTTGAGCAAGACACTTAACCCAAATTGCTCCAGGGTTGCTGTTGATAATAGCTGACCCTGACTGTGATCCCACTCAGAGTGTGTCTCAAGAGAGAGTTGGGATATGCAGAAAACACAGGACAAATATAAGCACCCACCAAATTATTATTATTATACACACACTTCTCTCTGTGCCCCTTTGTGTCTAATGAATCCCTACACACATAATTTCTAAAAACATCTGCAAAATAATCAGGTCCAATTTATGATTGTTATAATAAACCTGAGAATTTCACAAATCTAAAATTAACCAGTCTTTGTATGATTTTTATCAGTTACCACCAAACTTTCTCTCTCTCTTGCTCTCTCTCACTCCATTTTCTTCATTGACTGTAAATATGTGATATTTCTATCTTTTCACAAGAACACTGACCTTTAAGACACAGCTCACATGGTACCTGTCTGAGCTAAAGCACAGGATGTCTGCCTGCATCAGAAAAGGTGACCCCCCACCATCCCACCCCGAAATGACATACAGATCAATGAGCTGAAATTCTGTCCGAGGATAGAAGCTAAAGTGCTATGTGCTGCAAAGGTTCATCCGCTGTCGAGTTACATTCTGAAAGTGCCTGTGCATTTGAACAATGTTACATTTATTTGGTTAAACATCTCAGGCCAGTCATGAATGCAAAGAATTGATCATGTCTCGGAAATTAGGTTGTATCAATTTAGACAGTCCATCACAATAGTGCACAGCCACAATGTTATTGTCAGTCTGTTTGGCTCTATGGGAGATAACTAAAATACAATTAAGAAGACTATTGTCCAGAAATATTCTTTCATCTTGTAATCAACTAGACCATTCACTGTCAGTATGAAATCATTATTTAATTTCTGTTTTCAAGGTAGAAATGTTTTAAAGGTAGAAAGTTTTTAAACACACATGCACACACACATGCAGGCAATCATCCACATACATTTTACCCATACCTGAGGGAGAGTAAGGATTACACATTATTATGGCTTTGTTGACTGAATTCTATCAGTCCAGAAATTGCCATGTGTGAGAGGGTCCCTGTTGTGACCAAACACAGCTAATACTGGGTGACATGATTTCAGCCCGAGAGACTTGCACACGTTGCCTCATCAGAAAATGTTGTTCCATAAAATACCATAGATACTATACTTTAGATGTGCAAACTTATAAAAGGACGTTATTGTTGTAACCCATTGTTGGTGCATTATTTTCCCGTGTCAGAATGGGAAGGGGCATTAACCCCTTTCCTAGCTTAAAGACCCCGACTAGACAATCATTACTTCTCTCTGTAGTCGGAACGGTGCTATGCCAGAATGTGGACACCGCGGAGCCGGTGCGAGATATGGTTCAGAAAATATACCTCAGTCCAGGGATGGGAGATGGAGCTGTACTCCTAATTATCCCAAAATTATGAATGATGAATTGAGAAGATTAAAATACTGCTAGTTTTTTTATTAACCTGACTTTTTCGTCCGCATGCTAGGCTAGCTAATTCTAAAGCGACCCGTTGAATTCGACAACACTTCCGGTAGCTAGGCCCTACTTTCCTCAACGCTAGGTGTCGTATTTTTATGGAATTCAATGGGAATTAGCTATTGCATTGGTGCCTATGGTAGAGCCACCCGTTATGTAGACTGGAATTGTCACAGTTGTTTTCAATGGTAAAAGGCCATTCAGAGAAATCGTCATCATCCACAATCTTTGACTTCAGTCAGGTTTATTTTACATTTACATCGTGTGACCTCCTGCAGAGGCTGTTAATCAGAGGCTTGTTAGCCACTAATTATGGCCAGCCTTATTCTGTTTCCATAATGATGACAAATGTTTTCTCAGGTGGTCTGCTGGGACAAGAGATAGTGGGTGTGGTTGATTATATCTGTAAAGCCAACCTGATCTCAGGACAATTCGTATGATTTGGGACGTTTTTTCTGACCCTCCATTTAGTATGATGTTATGTGACGTTATATTACGTTGTGTTACATTACGAATGGAATAGCGGTCATATAGATTGAAGGATGTATAGTATCATCCGTTATACCCGGTCGTACAATACCATACAATATGGAGGACGTCTTGCTCTGAGGCCAGGCTGCTTGTTGTGTTAGCATTTGTGGATAATGTTAGTGTCTAGCAGGTTAGGTGAAACTAAAATATCAGATTAGGCTACTATGGTTAAGGTTAAGTCAAGGATTAGCTAACATTTCCTAAATAGTAGCAAAACGCTTGTGGTTAGCTAAAGTTGCTAATCAGCTAAAGTTGTCCCCGATGTGATTCAAACAGGTGACCTTTGGCTTGCTATACAGCCTTAATCGACATCATCATTGCCCGGGAATAAGTTGTTGAGGTTTAACTGCCTTGCTCAAGAACAGAACAGCAGTTTTAACCACCTTGCCAGCTCTGGGATTTGAACCAGCAGCCTTTTCTAGGCCACTCATCCTCCTCGACCAACATGCTGACTTTCATTTCTGTCTTATGTAATCAGGGCCCGGTTTCCTGATAATGATTCAATTTAGGCTTACAAGTGAAACATGCAGAGAGAACATTCTTTATGTGTATCATTTTTTTAATTGTTTAATTTACCCCCCTTTTCATGGTATGCAATTGTTAGTAGTTACTGTCTTGTCTCATCGCTGCAACTCCCATACGGACTCAGGAGAGGTGAAGGTTGAGAGCCATGCGTCCTCCAAAACACAACCCAATTGAGATTTTCACTGGACAGATACTTTAAAACGGCAACATTTTCTCTCAGCCTAGTGGCAAAATGTATTTAGTAGCACAAAATTATACTGAATTATAATATATATAAATTAATATATATATGCGCAACATACAACAATTTCAAAGATTTTGCTGAGTTACAGTTCATATAAAAATTCCCCCCCAAAATATAGATGTTTTTTTTTGGGGGGGGGGGGGATCTTCCACTTATCCTTCCACCTACACAGTTTCTTTCAAATACCCCCCCATATATCCCTTAAGAGCCCTTAAGAGAGGCATAATAAGTGATGTCAAACTGTGTAGAACTGCAGGAAGTGCGTTTCTTTTTTTATTCGCCCTTGACACACACACACACACACCTCAAAAAGAACCAAGTGAAGTGTCTCATGTTATGACTTTAGAATAGATTGACAGTGCCACCATACCAGTGCACTTTTGTCTAGACACGTGACAGGATAGCAAAGCCAGGCCATCAGTCAGTATGTCTGTGTTCTTCTTTATGCAATTCAATGAAGCAGTGATTACTAGGTGTCGCAATGGAAATTTGTGCTGAGGACAATCTTCATTGTATTTACATACACTATGGTAACTTTGCTGCAGAGCACGGTGCTTCTCCCCTGCTTCACAATTAGATTCCCTCTGTCATTACAGTCCGAGGGGTGACGACAGAGGCACCGCTCGGAGCCTCAATCAGTGTCTAATCACAGTCAATGGTTTCTTAAAGGCAGTCAGCTAGCAGCACATTGATTGCGAACATCTCTCGACAACAATTTAATGGAGATTGGTCTTCTCAAACCTCCCGCCTCGTCAAGGACTCTCTCAGTGTCATCAGCAGAGTGAAGGGAAAGATTAAGCTTGAAGGAAGGACAGACAAAAGCTAATAGAATCACATTTCTAGAGAAACGTAACTTGTAGGCCAACTTAACACCCTGTTCACACATTTTGTTTTTGCAGAATTCTGCCGACGTGTGAACGTGTGAATGCAGCAATGGCGTCTGCAATTTCTCTCCTCAAACCCACATGTGTAGGCCTAGCTATGTTGCTGTGTGTCAACGAGCGGTGGCTGTTTTCCCCAATTCAATATGGTGTCTTGCTTGGGAATATTGAGACACTGAATCCCATTCACCTTTCAAGAATAAACACACCACTAGAGGGGGTGAGTGTTGCTCTGTCTTCAGCTGCCTTATACTGCTATTCCCTATCCCCCACTATCTCCCGATAAAAGACTGACTATTGGTTGTTGACAAATACAGGAAAAGTGTATTGGGGAAAGTCAATAGCCTATGTTATATACTGAATGAACTGGATAGACGTCTTTGTTAGCAATTAAATAAAAATGGTCAATTAGAATGTGTCAAATGATTTATGAGAAGACTGAGGGGAAGAAAGGGCTCACGGATGTACAAACAAGTTCTGGTTGTGTACATTTGACCACCTGGAAAAACGATTGGACTTGGACACTGTATTGGGCACACAAACATTATCATGTATCATACATGCTAGTGTCAACGCATGCATGGACGCAGGAGACATACACACAATAACCACGTAGCTGTTCTCTCTGCGCCAACGTATCTGACAACTTTCATTCTGTGCCAGCAAAGAGGGGAGCACGAGGTATACAGAGAGTACCACCGAGGGTCTAGGTTGGCATGGACTCAGCCTCTGGCAGTGGAGTGGAACACATTATCACTTAGTGTGAGCTTTTAAGCCTTTGGCCATTCATTTGCCAAGTACCCACAAGTGACTTTTTCTCACCAGGTTAATTTGGATGCATACTGATAAACGGAGAATATCCTCTTGTCAAACGACCTGGAATAAAGACCTGGAATGAAATCATATATACAGTATGCTGGCAGAGTGGGCTCTGCCAACATACTGTATATATACAAGTATATTGAATGATTGTACAAAATAAATTGCCATTATCACAGTACAGTCACCATGGTCTTCAATGCTCTTGAAAATACATTATATTGAACATAATCAAACAAATGCATTCTCTACATTCTCTCTACATTGTTCACTGTACTGTCATTCAATGTGAGAGCTGCTTAAGAAGTCTGTGTGTTGCGAGGAAACGTTGGCAAGTGTGTACATTGTCTTCTTAGCCGTGAAGAAGAGGTGTGTTTGGTATGGGTGTGTGTGAGGCAACACGCCATGACCCAAACTCCACCTCCCACCCCAGCCCCACACACAGATAATACAGTCTTTAGGCAGGGGGTTGAGAGGGGTATTGTTACAGTAGGAGGGGGCCTGCTTAAGGGAGGTCTGGGCAGACCCATTTATGCCCTGAACACTCCCCTATCTACCCCTCCCCATTCTCCTTTATCCTACTATAACCCTTCTTTTACGCAAGCGTCCCGGGACCCCGCATTTTGAATAGAAGCAAACACTGGGTCTCCACATGGTAAGTGCAACCTTTAGATACCAAATACCAAATGTTGAAACTGGAAATAATTTGATTAGTACAATTTGTTTTTACAGGCAGGTGGACTGTATGCTTGCTGTGCATGCATATTTTTTTCATGTTACTTACTTAAAAATTCTGAGCCGACTTGGGGGTGTTTGTTTTGGTGCATGTCTTTGTTTTGTAGCAGTATATTGGATCACTCCGATATGGTTTCCTTCGCACGGCAGGATACTCAAAGTAAGGATTTTCAGAGTAGTCCTGTGTAAAAAGCATGAGCTGATTCTTACTCAAAAATGTTGTAGACGAGATTTTTATACGGATTAGTCCCGTGTACCAGGTAGCAATGCAGTTTTGGGCTGACCCCAAAAACCCGCAGCTATCTATAGCTTAGAGCTGAAGCTTTCCTCCCTTATTGATTTAATGAGGTGTAAAAAAACTAAACAAATTATATTATGATTAATTTAAAAGGTGCACTGAAAATAAACATCATAGATGTTGTAAACGTAACATTTGATATGAATGTGTTTTTAGTTACAAATTTTTGCACAGCTTTTTGGGGTATTCTAAGCAGGGAACATAGCAAAATGTAGTGAAATTTCTCGTGCTTTTATGAAAAGAAAGAGAATGGGTTAACTATGTAAGGTGTGTTTAATTCACTCATGTTTCACTTTGTTTTGCCTCTCCTTTTTCACTCCCTGCAGGTATTTTGATTGTGGTGCGTCTGATTTTTGTTTCATTCGGGCATGCTACTGATGCTTGGCTGCATTTGAATATAGAACCCTTCAAGTAGCAGTAATCACCCCGAGCCATGAGGTTCCTGTGGCTTCTGTTCTTCCTCCTGTGCCTCCCTGTCCTGCCCAGCACTGAGGCCAAACGCCAGAACTCTGACAACAAGATGTCGCAGCCCCCACCACCACCAGCAGGCAAGAAGCCCAAGAACTCTGTCCCCAGCTCAGGAGGGTTCAGCACAAAGGTTGGCCACAACTGTACCTGGGATACGTCCGGGGAGGGCGTAGTGAACTTGCTTGTCAGCTGTAGATCCGAGGAGCAGACCTACTGGTGCCGCTACACTGGACAGCCAGACCTGTGCCAAGCCTACAGTGACAGGAAAGCACAGGTCAGGCATTGGAAACAATTGGTGAGCAAGCTGAAGAAGAGGAGGAGTGCGTGCGACGGTGAAAAGGTGCTGAAGACCCGCTCATGCAAGGCCCCCATGGAGTCGCACATGAAGCTCAAAGAGAAGGGGAAAGGCAGAGGCAAGAAGGATTCAGTGCCCCTGGTTCCGGAAATGGTAGAGAAGGAGGAGAAGAAAGAGGATAGGACTCCGTTGTTAGAGGAGAGGGATGGGGAGGTGAACGACATGGAGCCAGTGGAGAATTATTGTGCCGAGGGATGGCATTCTGTCTGCTCATTCTTTGTAAGTTTTTTTGAAGGTTAAAGTCTTTGTATGGTTTTCGTAAGATGAAAAAGGGACAAAGCTGATGAACTCACCTCTGTATCCGGGCTTACTTCTTTGCTAGGTAAACAAAAATGTTTTTGTATAAAGTGATATAGAGCCTAAATATAGGCTGCAGAGATTTATTTGTGTTTATTTTATTGTGAAACTAATCTTATTTTCTACAGACAATATTTGCTACTGTTCATTTGTAGTCACTAGAATTCTACCTGTGAATAAACATACCGTACTATATAACCATTTAACAGTTGTTCGACTCATTTAATAAATCAACACAGATGACATGGTTCTTTTTTTACAAGTTGTTAATTAGTAGGACTATATGGATGATATAGTTGCCTGGTAATTCTATTGTCTATTATATTTGTGCTATTATAAGTACTATTCCAGGAGCTGGGGAAATACAGTAATACCGTATTCAAAACACAATAATATTGACCAGATCTTTGTGCTGTAGTGTTTACACTTGATGATAACAAATCAATTGTAATCAACATGAATAGGATAATCATGAGAACCTTTCATGTATTTTCCACCTAGTTCATCCCTTAAAATTGTTGCAATCCCAGCTACATATTAGTTGCCAGAAAATAAATCATCTCTCGAGCCATCGTTTATTTTTTAGTTTACCAAAACTATGTCAACATAACACAGAAAATGCAGTTGTTAAAAATTGCCAACCCTGCTGATCAACAGATTATTTTCAAGTCTTTGTAAGTAGTGAAACGTAGGGTCACGTCTGTGAGACCTCGTGAACAGAACTTAGAATAGACATAATGAAAGGGTTAATTGAAAATATATCTTGGGAACCTGTTGTGATCCGTTTCTGAGGTGATACTGACATCTCTGACGTCTCCTCTTGTGACACATTGAATATCCACATTTTCACAATTGATTGCATGCTCTCCGTGAAATAAATCAGTATTGTGACTACAGTAATAAGTGGATGTTTATAAATAGTTCCCCGAAAAAAAATCTAAAAGTACAATCTTATTTATCTGTGGTTCTATCATGACTTTCTTATCCATGGTTGGATTGAGATTATCTTCATGAGACAACTCAGTGTGGCAGTCAATTGAAATACTGTCTGCCTGGTCCAGAGTTGCTTTGTGTGTAAGCCATTGTGTTATGTGGTAGCCAGTGGCCACAGTCCACAGACAACACACATCCCATTGTGAGTTGCCAATGCTAGCAGATGGCAGGGGGTACCTCCTGGCACTATATTGGGTCCCACACTATTTTCACATTAGACTCAGTTACAAACAATTCAATGAAAGAAACAAATCGTTTTTTTGTGTGTGTTGTGACAGGGATAGAAGTCCTGCTAAGCTGTTTAAGTCTCCTATTTTGTTCAGGTTAGCAACGCAAACAAAACAAAATAACTTGGACTGATTATACCAACCAGAGCCACAGAGTTCTGCCTAAAAGTCTCACTGTGCTTTTGTGTGTGTGTCCATGTGTGGTCTCTGTGAAATGTATGTGATGATGATGGCCAATTCGAAGGTGGGTTTGTAAATAGAAAGAGGATGGGCTGACAGTCATGGTGTGATTCATCCCGCCTGAACCAGACTTTTCCTACAGGGAATTGATACTCTTCCCTGTCTGTGTATTTCTGTCACAAAACTGTCCTCCATAACTCTCTGTCTCAGTAACATACTGATTACGCACCTCTGAAAGCAGTACATGTGATGTTTATTTCAAAGTACATTGTTGTTTGGGTCAGCAACTCAATCCCAATCAACTCACACTAGAGATATAACCGTTTGTCCCTCGGGCCTAAATCATCTGCAAAACGTGATGATATTCCTTTGATAGCGCAGCCCAGCATGCCTCCAACCTCTCTAAACCCTTCATTTACATCTGTAGCACCAGTGGTGTAGTGGAGTGTATACCCAGGTATACGCCGTATACCCACTTATTTTCAGTAGGCAATGTGTATACTCACTTCTTAATCCCCACCAATACATATCAATGAAGTGTAGTGGAGGTATCAATTAATACACTCTTAGAAAGAAAGTGCTATCTAGAACCTAAAAGGGTTATTTGGCTGTCCCCATAGGAGAACCAATCCAAAAAAAACTTGTAGGTGTAGAAATGATGGAACAGATCTGAATGTTTAGCTTAAAATGTTGATAAACTATTATTTATTCACATTTTAGGCGCAGCAATGTACACACGGCAGTAGGCCTATGCGTGAATGTTCCAAAATGCAATTTGGGGGGGGAAACATAATTCTAAAATGCGCACCGCACATGCAAGCAGTTTCATGGACAGAGATGGTAATACCTGATAGAGAGAGGCGGGGAGACGCAACAACTATCATGGGTTGCTAATGTGATTAGAATAATGTCTTTGGCTGCTAGACAATGAAATAAAGTTAAAATATTTTGTCTGTAGGCTACTTTGAGGCAATGTAAGACATGCCTCATAATATGAAGTAAAACGTCCAGGTTTCAAACAATGAAGGAACCGGAAAAATATAGCAGTGCTAATGATAGACCTAACCGTCTTCTGGTAGATGGAAAGGCTTTCCCCAAAAACGTCTTATTAAATATGAACTAGCTACATAGTAGCCTATACCTTCCTGACAGAATGGTATCATGATTATTTGCATCAATCAAATGGACCATTTATTTAGCAAAATCCATCTCTTGTGCTACAGAAATAGCAAATCAAACAACATTGCTAGGTGCCTGCACAATTGACTTAAAGGATAACTACTCTCAAAAATACAACATTCTTAGATTTTTCCCAGACCTCAAAAGTGGTCTCCTGAAGTGGTTCTAGCATTGTTATGGGATTAGAAAATAACTATTTGTTATTTTCTGTTAAAAAAGTGGGACTTTGAGAAACAAAACCTGAAAAAGATTGTGAAAATCGTAAACCTGTGAATTTCAGACTCAGTTTATCTGTTTCATTTGCAGACCTACTATTAGCCTACTACACAGTACAGCTTGGGTTGGCCTGACTGTGAAATACTAAAGTCATTCAGATTGTATGTCACTGTTTCTCATAGAATTTGTCACACAGAACGCCTTTCCTTCGCTGGGCGGCTGTTTGGAAAAATGTTGGCAAAATTAGAGTATACCCACTTCTCCAGGCACCACTACACCACTGTACAGCACATACAGTACCAGTCAAAAGTGTGGACACACCTACTCATTCAAGGGTTTTTCTTTATTTTTTACTGTTTTCTACATTGTAGAATAATATTGAAGACATCAAAACTGTGAATTAACACATATGGAAACATGTAGTAACCAAAATAGTGTTAAACAAATAAAATAGATTTTAGATTTTAGATTCATCAAAGTAGCCACCCTTTGTCTTGATGACAGCTTTGCATTCTCTCAGCTAGCTTCGCCTGTAATGCTTTTCCAACAGTCTTGAAGGAGTTCCCACATATGCTCAGCACTTGTTGGCTGCTTTTCCTTCACTCTGCGGTCCAACTCATCTCAAACCATCTCAATTGGGTTGAGGTCGGGTGATTATGGAGTCCAGATCATCTGATGCAGCACTCCATTACCCCCCTTCTTGGTCAAATAGCCCTTACACAGCCTGGAGGTGTGTTGGGTCATTGTCCTGTTGAAAACAAATTAGAGACCCAATAGGCGCAAACCAGATGGGATGGTGTATCGCTGCAGAATGTTAAGTGTGCCTTGAATTCTAAATAAATCACAGACAGTGTCACCAGCATAGCACCCCCACACATCACACCTCCTCCTCCATGCTTCACGGTGGGAACCACATATGCAGAGGTCATCCATTCATTCACCTACTCTGCGTCTCACAATGATGAGGCGGTTGGAACCACAAATGTCAAATTTGGACTCATCAGGCCAAAGGACAGATTTCCACCGGTCTAATTGCTCCTGTTTCTTGGGCCAAGCAAGTCTTATCTTCTTATTGGTGTCCTTTAGTTTAGTTTTTTGTTGTTGCAGCAATTCGACCATTAAGGCCGGATTCACGGAGTCTCCTCTGAACAGTTGATGTTGAGATGTGTCTCTTACTTGAACTCTGTGACACATTTATTTGGGCTGGAATTTCTGAGACTGATAACTCTAATGAACTTATCCTCTGCAGCAGAGGTAACTCTAGTTATTCCTTTTCTGTGGTGGTCCTCATGAAAGGCAGTTTCATCATAGCGCTTGATGGTTTTTGCGACTGCACTTGAAGAAATTTTAAAAGTTATTGAAATTTTTGTGATTGACTGACCTTCATGTCTTAAAGTAATGATGGACTTTAATTTCCCTATGCTTATTTGAGCTGTTCTTGCCATAATATGGACTTGGTATTTTACCAAATAGGTATATCTTCTGTATACCACTCCTACCTTGTCACAACTGATTGGCTCAAATGCATTAAGAAGGAAAGAAATTCCACTAAATAACTTTTAACAAGGCACACCTGTTAATTGAAATGCATTCCAGGTGACTACCTCAGTAAGCTGATTGAGAGAATTCCAAGAGTGTGCAAAGCTGTCATCAAGGCAAAGGGTGACTACCTTGAAGAATCTATAATATCAAATATATTTTGATTTGTTTAACACTTTTTGGTTACTACATGATTCCATATGCGTTATTTCATAGTTTTGATGTCTTCACTATTATTCTACAATGTAGAAAATTGTTTTAAAAAAGTGTGTCCACACTTTTGACTGATACCGTATATTATTAGGACACACACACACACACACACACACACACACACACACACACACACACACACACACACACACACACACACACACACACACACAGTGCTTATATGCCTGTCTCAACCTAGGGTCCTGTCTTTAGACTCCTCTCCAGGGTGACTCTTCCCCTCTCCACAGTCGCTCCATTGTCCCTCATAGACTCACTACTGTGAGTGACTTGGTATGCAGACAAACAGTGAACTCCAAAGACGAAATGAAAGTCACACACTCCATTCTTAATTGCAATGTGATTCATTTTACTCTGCAAGAATGTCTACATCATTTAAGCTTTTTCCATGTCTGCCATATTACACACCTCCACCAGCCCCCATTAGCAGGTAAATTATTATTTCATCCAAGCAAAGTTTTTGCTGAGTTTCAACAGCAGCAACTTAATATGTCCTTATGTTTACAAGTGAAATGGGCTCTCCTATAATCACCAGGGGCAACTGACACAGACACACGTTTGCAGCTGATGACGACAGAGAAATAATTGGCCGCAAATCCAGTCAATTTCCAGACTTGTGCATCCAATTACCAGATGCTTAAGATTGAACAGAAACCATGGCTGTGATTCAGTGGTTTAAATGAAAGCAAAGGGACGTTTGGAATCACACGTGACTCAAGATATCTGGCTGCACAGTTACATCCTGTTGTAAAGCCTTGTGTACCACTTACCAAATGTTTATGCTCATCAAGTCATTCGATTTTGGTGTCATTGTGAAGCTAGTACCATTCTGGTAGGGTAGAGTGGGATAAGTTCAGCCAAATGGTTAGTTGAGCCACCACTTGTTTCTCGGAAACCATACACAAAATGAATAATGTTACCAAATATTTAGGAAGATATCATAATTTCAAGTAGTCTGTGAATGAAGAAACCACATGGAAAAAGTGGTAAATAAGTTAGGTCCAAAAAGCAGATTTTTCTTTACAAAGTAAAATGTGTTCTTGTGTTATAGGTTTCATTAATACATTCTATCTAAACAAAGTAGATGCTTTTAAGATTGTTCTATACATCAGTTGGGGTCTCTATAAGCTACTATATGAAGTCCTAAACCTAGCATGAAAGTGGATCCTGTCTGTTCAACGCTGGTCCGACCAATCTGATTCCACACTCCAAGACTGCTTCCATCACCTGGACTGGGATATGTTCCGTATTGCGTCAGACAACAACATTGACAAATACGCTGATTCGGTGTGCGAGTTCATTAGAATGTGCGCGTTGAAGATGTCGTTCCCATAGCAACGATTAAAACATTCCCAAACCAGAAACCGTGGATTGATGGCAGCATTCCTGTGAAACTGAAAGCGCGAACCACTGCTTTTAATCAGGACAAGGTGACTGGAAACATGACCGAATACAAACAGTGTAACTATTCCCTCCGCAAGGCAATCAAACAAGCTAAGCGTTAGTATAGAGACAAAGTAGAATCTCAATTCAACGGCTCAGACACAAGAGGTATGTGGCAGGGTCTACAGTCAATCACGGATTATAAAAAGAAAACCAGCACCGTCACGGACCAGGATGTCTTGCTCCCAGGCAGAATAAATAACTTTTTTGCCCGCTTTGAGGACAATACAGTGCCCGCAAATGAAACATGCGGACTCTCCTTCACTGCAGCAGACGTGAGGAAAACATTTAAACGTGTCAACCCTCGCAAGGCTGCAGGCCCAGACGGCATCCCCAGCCGCGCCCTCAGAGCATGCGCAGACCAGCTGGCTGGTGTGTTTACGGACATATTCAATCAATCCCTATCCCAGTCTGTTGTTCCCTCATATGTATACGTATATACTGTACTCTATATCATCTACTGCATCCTTATGTAATACATGTATCACTAGCCACTTTAACTATGCCACTTTGTTTACATACTCATCTCATATGTATATACTGCACTCAATACCATCTACTGTATCTTGCCTATGCCGCTCTGTACCATCACTCATTCATATATCTTTATGTACATATTCTTTATCCCCTTACACTTGTGTCTATAAGGTAGTAGTTTTGGAATTGTTAGCTAGATTACTTGTTGGTTATTACTGCATTGTCGGAACTAGAAGCACAAGCACGGTGGCCTAGTGGTTAGAGCGTTGGAATCAGTCCCTACAAGGTAAAAATCTGTTGTTCTGCCCCTGAACAAGGCAGTTAACCCACTATTCCTAGGCCATCATTGAAAATAAGAATTTGTTCTTAACTGACTTGCCTAGTTAAATAAAGGAAAATAATAATAAAATAGTTTGCCTTCGGGTAAGTTGAGCCAATTGCCATTGGGCTAAGTTGATCGGCCACCATACCCCTTACAAATGATGATTACATTTTGCCTAGTATTTTTGCAATGTGTCATACATATGAACTCAAGACAGTGCATTTTTATTGTTACAGAGCAGACATCATCATTCCCCGTGTATACAAACGTAAAACAAGCAGGGGCCTAGCCTTCCTTGAGGTTCTTGAGAGAGCAGCCAAGGAAGTGAGAGAAGAAGAAGTCCATTGGAGCAGCAGCAAGGATGAATAAATAGACTGAATGACACTGAAGAGGTACATTGACAACAAAGAAATTAACATGTATCTGTGAGAGTGTAATGGAGTAGCAGAGGCACACAAGGTCTTATCTGATGACATGGAGTCTGAGCTAAACATATCAATATTCAAATGCAGAGAACTTGCCTATGAATTGGCGCGTCAAAACAAAATCCCTGTCCGAAACAACTGATCAAGAAATGGATGGGTAAGTGATATTGAACAGAGAGATCTATATCTGAATGTAGGCATACATTTGAAGATATTTTGAACTTTTACTGTTTTAAAGCGATATCCCAAGTAGAAATACAGTAAAGTACACACACTAAAGGGTAAAACAATATAAAATAGACAACTGCAAACTTCAAGGAGTAGGGCATGTCATCTGCCCTCTTACTTGAGGAACAACAGAGGAGCAATAGAGTACAAGTAAGATTTTGTGAGTCCCCCCCACTTATGTGATGTCAGGATTTACCTGGACCACCTCTTGAGATGTTCCTTTTTTTAAGTAAATCAGGTGTTACATGTAAGATGTGCCAAGAAACCACTTTTTTTGGACAAGCTATGCTTTAAAATCTGTTATGTTGACATTCATTCCAATTATTTCCAGGGATACACAGAATCCTGAAATATATGTTGAGGTATTTGTTAGAAATAATACTATATTTCCCTTGACGGAGTGATGCTGAATGTAACAAATTGCTCAACATACCACACTCTTCCCTACAAGTTTGATTGACAATCTGAAGGTAGTCATTGGTGACAAAGTGGTGGCCTAGGTGATTTCTAGTCCCTTTATTTTTGTCAGGCTGTGTTTTGTCGACTTGATCACATCTAGCAGGTGCTGCCATGAGCTTAATTTTTTTTAAATTTTTATAATCTATGTTTATTGCTGATGATGACTGGGAATTTTAATTGATGGTCTTGTGATGATGTGGGATGCAGTTTTTCTTGAAGAAGATAATCAAGGAGACTTGCAGAGCAGTAATGAAAGTTCTATAGTTTACAGTCTTGTAACATGGTTCAACAAAACAGAGGCTTGTTTGTAATTTGATGTTGTGCATATTGTATTTTTGCAGTGAATGAAATACAGGAATGTTAGACAAAAATATAAATAAATAAAAATATGCAGACATTTTATTTAAAGCAATTTTCAAATATATGATCATATTTTTCTTCTAAATAAATGCTTAGTATTCTCCAAACTCTTCTCAGCTTCACTTTGAGTGACTGCAGTGGCACTATAGACTATAGTGAGAGAGCCCTATTTTGAGAGCCACATCACGTTGGATGGAGCTAGAACATCACATGCAAATTAGTTATAGGCCTACATCTCCCAAAAGTGTAATCTTCCCCCATTTCTCTGGTCTCTTAAATCCCTCTCCCATCCCCCTGTCCCATGCAATTCATAGGGTTTTAATTTGGCTGTCATTCAGTGCTCGTAAATGAGGTGCCCAATAGGCATGCTGCCAGTGTCCTGTCGCCCCCAGCCCCACACTCAGCACCTCCATGGTGGGCCTCTTTCTAAACGTCCTTGTCCTTGAGACATTCAGTTAGTCCCTCCAGTATTTGTATTGCAAAATCAATAATTCCCTGCATATTATGCGAAAGCTTGCAAATTTGACCCATCACTGCTCTATTTCCACATAAAACGGTCAAATCATTGAGGAGATTTGATTAATCTGGCGCTGGTGTCCAGGTAGGCGTGTTTTGCACCGGGTGAAGCTGACCGCATTCGTTTTGGAACCGGGCTGCCATCTGGGCATGAGCCAGGTTCCCTTTCAAACCCACAGCGAAGTCAGGTCAAAGCAAAAGTTAGGTAATGAGTACGATTTTGTGTTTTCAACGTGCAAAAGTTATTGTTTTTTATTAAAACTAGTTTGAAAATTCTGATATATTTTATGAAAAATAGTATATTTAATTTATATTTTTCTGGACGATGCACCATAATGCAGTGCTGACAACATGGCCGAGCGGCGAATACTATGGTTTGATTTGAGTAAGACGCTCCTCGCTCATCGTTTTTGCCTGTTCACGTCACGGGAACAGACTGGTGCCCCACGGTCCAGCATAATCGAATCTGACCCAATTTTATCGCATAAAACTGACCAATCACCGCAGTGCAAAAATAGGGCCCGCAATTTCAACCAATTTACCGCATCCTATAGTTTGATCAAGCCATACGTCACCAAACTAGTTTGGTATTTCGGGACAAATTGGACAAAGTCATGGCATTTTGCTATGCAAAATGTCAGAACTGCTGCAGCTAAATCAAGCATTTTTGCTGGCAAATAACACACAAAATAAACGCAATATCCTGGAGGGACTGTTCAGTAGGACAGAGCAGAATGGGTAACATCTTTGATAGATCTGGAAAAAAAGCTCAGATAAAAGATACTGGATGGCTTCCCACATAAAGCAAAATGGACAGCAGATAGTTTAATATACTCACCCATTAGTATAGTACATTTGAAAACGTTTCTTTAATCCTTTATTTGACTTCAAGAATGTCAATACTCATGTTTTAGTGTGAACTGCCCATGAAGATGTTGACATCTGCTGGAGGATATTACACCCTACAGGTGTCTGTCCATCTCCACTACTAAAAGACGAGTGGATTTACACATGGTGCCTTTCCGAAAGTATTCACAACCCTTTACTTTTTCCACATTTTCATGTGTTACAAAGTGGGATTCAAATGGATTGAATTGTCAATCGTTGTCAACGATCGACACAAAATACTATGTAGTGTCTTTTTTTAATTGAATGGACAATAAGTAAGTTGATCATTGCAAGACAGCCATTTTCAAGTATTGCCATTTTGCCAAGCTGATCAAAACTGTAACTAGGCCATTCAGGAACATTCAATGTCATCTTGGTAAACAACTCCAGTTTATATTTGGCCTTGTGTTCTAGGTTAATGTTCTGCTGAAAGGTGAATGTCTCCCAGTGTCTATTGGAAAGCAGACTGAACCAGGTTTTCTACTAGGATTTTGCCTGTGCTTAGCTCTACTCAGTTTCCCTTTATACAACAAAAATACATCCTAGGAACCACCAAGACTCTTCCTAGAGCTGGCCTCCCGGCCAAACTGAGCAATAGGGAGAGAAGAGCCTTATTCAGGGAGGTGACCAAGAACTAGATGTTCACTCTGATAGAGCTCCAGAGTTCCTCTGGGAGAACCTTCCAGAAGGACAATCGTTTCTGCCGCACTCCACCAATCAGGCCTTTATGGTAGAGTTGCCAGACGGAAGCCACTCCTCAGTTAAAGGCACATCAAAACAATTCAAACTTTATTTGCCACATGCACCGAATACAACAAGTGAAGACTTCACTGTGAAATGCTTAATTACAAGCCCTTAAACAACAGTGCAGTTCAAGAAGAAAATAATTACCAAGTAGGCTAAAATAAAAAGTAATAATAAAAAGTAATACAAAAAGTAACACATGACAGTCTGCTTGGAGTTTGCCAAAATTCACCTAAAGACTCTCAGATCATGAAAAACAAGATTCTCTGGTCTAATAAAATCAAGATTTAAGTTGGTCTGAAAGTCAAGCGTCAAGTCTGAAGGAAAGTTGGCACCATCCCAACTGTGAACCATTGTGGTGGCAGCATCATGCTGTGGGGATGTATTTCAGAGACAGGGACTGGGAGACTAGTCGGGATCGAGGGAAACGGAGCAAAGTACAGGGTGATCCTTGAAGAAAACCCACTCCAGAGCACACAGGACCTCAGAATGGGGCGAAGGTTCACCTTCCAACAGGACAACGACCCTGTCCTTGAGTGGCTCAGCCAGAGCCCGAAAATAGCTGTGCAGCGACACTCCCCATCCAACCTGAGAGAGCTTGAGAGGATCTGCAGAGAAGAATGGGAGAGACTCCCCAAATACAGCTGTGCCAAGCTTGTAGCATCATACCTAAGATGACTCAAGGCTGTAATTGTTGCCAAAGGCGCCTCAACAAAGTACTGAGTAAAGGGTATGAATACTTATGTAAATGTGATATTTTAGTTTTTATTTGTAATATAATTGCAAAAAATATATTAAAAACTGTTTTTGTTTTGTCAAAATGGGGTTTTGTGTGTTGATTAATGAGGAATTAAAATACATTTAATCAATTTTACATTAAGGCTTTAACATAAAAAAAATGTGGAAAAAGTCAAGCAGGTAAGACCTCCTCAAAATGTTCACAAATTGGAATTAATTTCTTGGCTTCTGCTCCTGCACTTTATACTCAAACAGACACAGGCTGACTGACTGCCAAATTGAATGTTGAAGTATGTCACAACACATTACATCCAATGGTGCAACCTTCCCCTTACTGTACGCTGTGCTTCTCCAGTCTATTGTCCCTCTCTACCCATGAAAACATTGTGGAGGGCTTGGTATTCTGTTATTTTCTGTCATACTCTGTAAGGAGTGTGACACCTTTGGTTGAAGTTAAAGTCTCTCCTCAATGTGCTACTGCCTACAACATGATTTACATGTATTACCACTGGTGTCAGGGCAAAGAAAGAGATGTTTCATCAGCCAAGCATATCACAGATTTCAGCCAATCAGCAAGAGCGATCCTCTCCTGACCACCAGGCCACGACGCACTGCAAGGTCAGTGGGTGGGCAGGCAGTAACCTAACCATGCCAACTGACCTGTCGGAAAATCCATAAGTCATTGACTGGACTTTCAGGGTGTCAGAACTTCTCAATTTTTTGCCAGGTTTGTGTTGCAACGTTGCTCAATCCAGTATCCCTGACCATAAACAAATAGGCTAGTTTTGATCGGCAATTGCTGATATGGATGAATTAGCGGATTCCACACCTGTTTAAAATAACTATGTGGCTGGAGGTCAAGTTAAACACACAGTGGAAGACTGATAGTGGTGTTGACACATGTGAGTGTCTATCTAATGTGAGTGGAGCCACTGTGGAGAAAGATGCAACTGGGGCTGTCCCACTCCCATTGATCATCTGTAATGGTCAGGGATAAGGACATTGCAATATTTATACTATCCAACTCAGGAGCATGCAGTATTACACAAATCTCACATTCATCTCTGGTTGGGATACACATCTCTGAATGCTCAGGGCCAGTACTCAACACCACCAACTCCCAAATGGCTGTTATACTGTGGATCTTCAGCCAGGTCCTCCAAAATGGTTGCGTCCTTTCAATTCTTCTTTTCATATTAAATTAATTTATATTAATGATTATAAAGCATTTAATGAACATAATTACCTCAGCTATTAGTATGGCAAAATTAATACAGAAACATTTGGACTATTCATGACATACTGGTATTCCTATATCTTTTTAATTTTACTTTGTTTTCAAGTATTAGATTTATTTTGCCATATCTGAACATGTGTATATTTATTAAACCATGAATGTAATCTATGAGTACAGATACCTAACTACCATGACCATGAGCAAAATAACTGGCAACTACAACACATAATGCATTCACTATACAGTGCCTTGCGAAAGTATTCGGCCCCTTTGAACTTTGCGACTTTGCGACCTGCACTGAAAGTAAAGGGGCTGAATAATTTTGCACGCCCAATTTTTCAGTTTTTGATTTGTTAAAAAGTTTGAAATATCCAATAAATGTCGTTCCACTTCATGATTGTGTCCCACTTGTTGTTGATTCTTCACAAAAAAAATACAGTTTTATATCTTTATGTTTGAAGCCTGAAATGTGGCAAAAGGTCGCAAAGTTCAAGGGGGCCGAATACTTTCGCAAGGCACTGTACATGCCCACAGTTATCCTTGCAAATGTTTTGCAATAGTGCTTTGATGAAGGAGCTTGCTACGGCCCAAATATTGAAGGGAATTAAGTTGCCATCCTGAACAATCTTTTAACATCAAATATATTCATTCAATTTAAAGAATAGGAAAACACACACAGTGATTTGATGACTGATTTATATATACTAATTTAAAACCCCCAAAATATGTGAGAAGTAGGCATTGGTCTGAAGCCGAAAAATAACGGAAATTCACATGAGCACAAACAATGCCTACTCCACCCATGCTCTACCAAGGTTTTCCAGCACACATCCGTTGACCTACTACAGTAGCTATGTTGGTTTATTGTACTTCAAACAATGTTTGTGCCATGGTTTGCTTAGCTAGATGCAGGGAGTCTATAGCCCCTGATAGACCTACATCCCGTTTCAGATAGTCTGCTAAATGTATGTAGATGTAGAAGTACACTGAACTTTGCTTAGTTCAAATTGTCAAGACTCATTTATTCAACATGAATAGCGAGGTGACTTCGAGGTAAGAAGAGCTTCTGTTCCCAATAGCCTGCTTGAATAGGCTACTGAGGATAGAGTCATAATTTCAATCACCTGTTGCCTAATCTGACGGACTATTTTTTGTCAATCTAATGCGTTCTAACAACTGATTGGCAATTGCGATAGAGCTTTGATAACTTCAAATTCAATTAACTAAACATTGCCACTAATAATTGCTACTGGGGCTGTCCCACTCCTAAAAGGCTACAACAACAAATTGAAGTTACATGATTTTTATTAAATCCGTTTGGCTGCTCCAGGTAGGTTACACAAGTGGCACAAATGGATTTGCAATGATTCCAGTGATATCATAATTTGAACATATTTATTGTATGAAATGGTAGCCTACAGTGGCCTACAATGGCATACAGTATAAATGACTATGCAGATTACTACTAACAGATGCAAATGTATCATTATCCATATTTAATGTCAGTTTCACAACAGAAGCACGCCAGGGAGTTCCATAACTTCCATTTCCAATTTCATCTTGAGCAGCCCCGAGACCCAAGGACTGACCATGCTTAAAACACTTTTTTTGATGCCGTTTTCCATAAGCAAAGTAGACATTAGAATGGAGTTTAAACCACGTCCAAGTGAATTTATCGAGTCGTTTTCAAGTGCTTTGCTGTCATTATTTCTTGATGCGGAGCAGTTCTAGCATGTGAATATGTTTTTATGGAAAAAATAAGTGTTTCCATAAAGACGATCTAAATAGCCAACTGGACTTACAGAGTACTGCTCTGGCTCCTCTCACTCATCAGCCAATATTGGACTGAGCTGCCTGCTGCAGTGCTTTCTCAACATACACACCCACCCACCCCTTTAGGTCCTCCCCACCACTCACTAGCTCACTCACTCAGCAACAGTCTGCCTCACTGCCTGATAGTCAGCAGCAGCGGGTCACAGGGAAACCTTTTTTTCCCATAGAGAAATACCATAGCTGCCGCGGTGCGACGTAAAAGTAGCCCCAAACCCCGACACCCGTGACCAATACATTTTCACGTCACATCCTTTTCAAAGTAGCCCAATTTGCAGGAACACTGCGTACATGGCAACCCATCTTTATGGACACTGTAGCCTCGATTTAATCTAGAATTTGAGATAGGTTTGGCGACCAGCGTGACTATATTATTATCTGTTTATTGTTAGAAAGTGGCTTTAGATCTTATATCAAAGAGATTCAAATCGATGAATTTGGTCTTAGAGGATGTATAATAGTTAACTTATGTCTATGGCCCAAAACTGATTAAGCCAGTAAATACACTTTAAATAGCACTCTTGCAAACAATTGATCAAAAGAAAATCCCCAAATGACTTCTCAAAATGCACTTGATTTTATCTCTAGGGGGAGATAAAATCATTAAACTGAGATGAGCTAAAATCATATTTCTTTTCCATTTAAAAGACATGCCTAACTTCTGTCTCATTCATATTTTTTTCAATTTTAAACTCTCTGATTCAGACGGGTTGGGTTAATGAGGGAGACACATTTCAGTTGAATGCATTCAGTTGTACAACTGACTAGATATCCCCTGTTAAACACATGAACCAGAAATAGTGAATTGTCTGCAGCACATGATCAATACCAGCAGAGGTCTACAATGATTCTAAAATAGAAAGTGTCAGTATGAGTAATCCAAACTGGCCCCCCTCAAATGCAAAACTCCATGTGGGTTGGCTAGAGTCCAATGCATAGTTTCTCTGATTGGTTGTGTGAGAAACTATGTGAGCAAAATATGCAAATTGGCTCGAAATTGCAGTTGAAATCACTGGCTCTCATGCATTGGGAGACTGAACTTCAGAGAGAGCAAGGGGGGCATGCCTGCTCAACACTACTGACTGCAAGTTATGAATTCATGACAAGATACTTGAAAAAAACTCGTTATTACAGTACATTTTAAAGCATATCTTGTTCAATCATCTTTGTCTTGGAACCTCTCTCTTCATTTTTCAAATGAGTGCCACGAGGTAAGGATCATTGTTTTTTTTTATGTAGTCTTAAAGTAGATGTTTGCAGTTCAAGGCAATAACTCATTTGGATGGGTTCTCAATTTGTAAGCAGAATAAAATATTGTATTGATCATTTTAAAATGTTTTTGGTTTTCATTTAGATTTTAGGAATAGCACGATCATGTGAGCTGAACAAAAATCTATGTTTGGCAACAACTTTTCTGGTGAAGTAGATGTTCTTCCAAAAATTATGACTGCCATGTAATATCATGAGACTTAAAAACATACATTTAGTAGGTACTTAACGGAGCCCCGTTACGTACCTAGACATTGACCTGTATAATATAGTGAAGTGTATAATGAACACATTTAGATGAAGACATTTTGGGACCTCAAAAGACCTGAAGAAAAAATATTGAAGGACTTTATTAAAATACATTCTGTTTGTTCCCCCTTCCTCAGGTACCTCCACGTATTAAATTCATCAGCAATGTCGGTTCCTGTTATGCCTGTAGACATCGCTATGCGCATGTATATCACACACTCGCCACCTCTCCATAGCTTCCTCAGTTCCCATGAGGACTTGAGGGCCAGGAACCGGGCAAACCACTACAAGCCCCTACAGCCCTGCATCTGCTCCCAGAGGCCCCTGGAGGGCCCCAGTCTGGTCTGGAAGAGCCCCAAGACAACCATGAAGACCTCAAAGGGCAAGAAGAGAGTGGTCTTCGCCGACTCCAAAGGCATGTCCCTCACAGCCATCCACGTCTTTTCAAAGTTTGATGAGGAGCCTGCGCTGTCCAACTTTCAATTTGACCTCATAGACCTGGAGAATGCCACCATGGAGCTGAAGATCTGCACCAAGCGAAGCCTGGCGCTGGACTTTCCCCAACCCGCTGCAGACTATCTGGCCTTCCGGAACCGGCTGTTGAAGAATTCTGTGTGCCTGGAAAACTGCACACTGCAGGATAAGTCACTCACGGGCACCGTGAAAGTCCGAAACCTTGGCTTTGAGAAATCTGTCCATGTCCGGGTAACTGTTGACTCATGGAAAACCTACACAGACATTGACTGCACCTTTATGAACAACGTCTACAGTTTCCAGGACACAGACACATTCGCCTTTGTCTTCAAACTGCCCCGTTACGTACCTCCTTATAACAGATTCGAATTCTGCATATGCTTCAGAAGCAAAGACCAGGTTTTCTGGGACAATAATGACGGTAAAAACTACATTCTCAAACCAATTGGGTGGAATGGAGACGATGTGAAAACAATGCCCAAAACCCCTGTTGAGCGTAAGAAACCAGAAGAGCACAAGAACTCCAGTAAACTACTGGAGATGGGGTTTGACCAGTTTGCAAGTCCCCGCTCATCAAGTGGACTCTTTCCTGGGTTGCAAAGCTGGGGTCGAATTGAGAATGGTGCCAACTACTGGTGAAATTAGGGAAGACTTTCAGCTACAGTGAAGAGTTATAACAGGGATACACTTGGAGCAGAGGGATAGCAGTACAAGTGACATAACTTATCTTAAAATGTCAAAAGCTGCTTTGAATGCAATGAAGCACATCAAGAAATAAAAAGTGTATGGAAAAATGAACCATGGCTAGTTTCTACTGCTATTTGGTTACCATAGAGATACTTTCTTAATATGATCAGAGAGATGGAAGCAATTGATTTTATTTTTTATTTTACATGTGATTCTTGTGTAAAGTAAGTTAGTGCCTTCTCAATATCCTTCTTGTTATAAAACAAATATCCATTGAAATTTAAGTTTGACAATCTGTAACCTGGTATTAGCCCATTTTCAGGGTTGGAATTTATCGTAAGCAAATGCACTGATTGAGATGAACTTCCTGATTTCCATACATACAGTATGTGGTGGGATCGGACCAATGGGATGTCCTTCATATTGAAGGGTAATAGTGGTATCATCCATCTGTGAAAAAATAAAATACAAATGTATATACATTTCTCAGTAAATAAGGCAAATTATAAAATGTACCTTCAACATCCTTTGTACCTTCAAAATATATGTTTTTAATGAAGACTCGTGTCATTTGATTTCTCAACATTGCTGTCTCATGTATCTCTTTTCAAATGCTTATTATTGTATTTGATGCAATGTGAAGTTGTATTGATAAGATACAATCAGGAAATGTAATTATCACGGCCTGTTGTCTCATACAGGAGTTAATGCTGGTATGTTTTTCTTTCCCAATAAGTGCCCTGATAATGTTAAGTCAGTATTACAGAACTACGCCTTGTGGTGGACCTATTCTATGTTTAACTGGGCTCTATGAATGGTGATTGTTCTTATTTCTATACGTGTAATTCTGGTGTGAGTGTTGAGCAGTGGTGTGGCTGAAGTATGTATGTACACTATTTTATATTATTACTGTGAAAAAAGGTTGGTTATTGTGCTCTTGAATGTGTGCTTAAAGTGTATGTGATCTTTTTAGAAATAAAATGTTATATTGTACAAAACATTCATGATCCCTAGTCACTTTTTCATCACCTCTTCAGGGGTATGCCACAATGCAGGGCCTAATAATGGCAAAGCTCTCTTCGTGTCACTGACACGTTTTAAACAACTGGCTTTGACTGTGAGGCATCGGAGAGGGTTGAAGTCATACCCCTACTACAGACTCCATTTTACACCTTGATCAGCAGCATGACAAATAGTTGTCTGTTGACCGCTCATGCCAGAGGAGTGCTGAAAGGAAACTCCAGTCTTGCGACACCTTGGTGTTAGAGCAGTGTAGAAACACACAGCTGGATATTACATAGCTAGTTCATACAATAGGGGAGCCTTCAGGTTTCAGTGTGTCATTGGTTATTACATAAATAATTTCATACATTTACAGGGGAGAAGGTGAACCAAGTTATATTCTCATCCTTCTCTTCTTTCAGAGGTAGTGATATGCCCATGCATTATTTTGTCAGTGGAATGTAAATTAAAATGTTGTCTGACTCCAGTCAGTTTCTTGTGCAGAATCATACCCAGCAGGACACATAATAACTCCTCTGCCTAAACAGGAAGAGCCCTCAGGATAAGACTTCTCACCAGCCCCTGAATGATACCAATATCCTGAAACCTCCTGATAAACTTTACATTATGGATGATGACACAATAACATATCTTCCTGCAAGAGGCATTACTGTAAAAAAAACACGAGAAGCATTCACTACTGTATATTATATCAGACTTGCCTTGAAACATCCAGTAAAACGCACGTCAGTCGGTCAAATATACTGTAAGTGAAATATTAACGGAGCACTGATGACTACTTGAGGTTAACCTGATAGCAATCATGCAATAAGAACGTAAAAGCAATGGACCCCTCCCATTTACAGATGTTGGATCTTAATTTGATCACCCTGTTCCAGTAGAACTTTCATGCAATGCAGGGCATTTGAAACTTGTGGTGTATTTGCGGTTTAAAAAGGTTCTGAAGTATGTAATTTCTACTTTTAAATTTCAGACTTGAATCAACATAATAATTCACATTTCCTGTTGTTGCCGAAATTATTTTCCTGCTTTAGCAAACTTGCTCAAATTACGATCCTACATCTGTAGTATAATATGCTAAAAACAAACAGGCCCTTTTAAGGTAATCTTTACATGGGACTAGGTGCATGAAAACAAAAAAATAGTTGTGTGTTTTGAACAGAGGTCCACAACCAATACAAATATAACCTACATTTTCACCTGGTGAAGGTTTTTTTGTCCAGTAGTTTTCGACAGTAGTTTTATTGATAAAAACAGTTTTCATAAGGAGTCCTCAAGGCTCAATTTTATGCATCTAATTTGACTTGTAAATTGTAATTTTGAACTGTTCCAGCTAATCAGTTGGACATAATTTGTTTCATAATACTGTGACCCAAGGAGGCTTTGCGTGCTCTGCTCAGTGTTATCTATGGTACAGGTTAGTTAATGATAATCTCACAAGGCACATGAACCCAGCCACCATTCAATTGCAGATATAATAGAAACATATAGTTAATATGCAGTTCATAAACAGCACCAAAACTGAAGTGGTTTACAATGAATCACACCTACAAAATGTACCTAGACCCGGTGTGGATGTTGGTATTTACTAAATGGTGTGTTTTGCCATCATCCAGACATGAAAATAGCATTGTGGTGGTTCATAACAAGGGGTGGGAGGTTGATAAGAAGAGATTCATTATTTTCTCTGAAATTCTGGTGGAACCAAAATACTATTTTGTTTCGTAACTACAAATAAAAAATGATGTTGAACAGAGAACTCACTTCTGACAATAATAGGCAAGGAATTCTATCCAGACACATTGTTCCATCCAGTCTGTTCCAAGGAAAACAACATAATGACACCGATAAATGACCAAGGTCAAATAAAATAAAATTGTATTTGTCACATGCTCCGTAACAGGAGTAGACGAAAGCCTTGTTCACAATACCCATAAGCACTCCGTTAAGTTGCACCGAATGTCTTGCATTTCAATGGGGACGTCCATAATGGAGTGCGGTTGAAGGCTCTGTTGCGAAGACGGACGCGGCATAATTAGACATTTTTCAAACTTTGCGTCATCTCCAGTCCAACCAGAGTTCGTCAAAGAACAGAAGGTTACCAAACCACAGAAGAACATGAAAATATGTGGTTTTTGGTGATTGCTTTATGGGATAGCTAGCAACTTGTAAACAATTACCCAATCCTATAAGTGAGTACTATTTTAATAGTGATGTTAAATAATTCGCATTCTCTGTTAAGCCAATTATATTATATGACTGTTGCCTCCCGTTTAAGTTTATTGTGATGTCAATGATGTTTGTTTTTGATGATAATTATTAGGTGAAGGTCGCTAGCTACAATGACATCTCCAACCTAGCCTAGCCTTTAGATAGCTAGCTCACTGCTCCGCAGTGCTAGCTAGCTTGACTTGCTTTAAAGATAGACAAACAAGTTGAGGAAAAAGTAACTAAACAAAACACGTTTTATTATCACCTGAAACAATATATTTATCCTGTCTTGAATAAAAAAGGTAATATTTTGCAATCTCCCAAAATAAATGTGATCTCTGACAAGAGACAGTCTCTCCTTACAAACACTACACTTGTCCATTCAGTAGCGGGTCAAGACTCCGTGAAGATGACGTACGGTGTAATGAAACACGTCAAGATGTAAATGGGGCAAAACAGGGAAATGATTTTCAACAATGGGCACAGAGAAAATAGAAATATAGACAAAAAATAATAGAATAATAAATACACAATGATGATAACTTGTCTATATACAGTTGAAGTCAGAAGTTTACATACACCTTAGCCAAATACATTTCAATTCAGTTTTTCACAATTCCTGACAGTTAATCCCCGTAAAAATTCTCTGTCTTATGTGAGTTAGGATCACCACTTTATTTTAAGAATGTGAAATGTCAGAATAATAGTAGAGAGAATGATTTATTTCAGATTTGATTTATTTCATCACATTCCCAGTGGGTCAGAGGTTTACATACACTCAATTAGTATTTAGTAGCATTGCCTTTAAACTGTTTATAAAGTAAGTTGGGTGAATTTTGGCCCATTCCTTCTGACAGAGCTGGTATAACCGAGTCATTTTGCCCCCTTGCTCACACATACTTTTTCAGTTCTTTGTGATGGCCACTCCAATACCTTGACTTTGTTGTCCTTAAGCCATTTTGCAACAACTTTGGAAGTATGCTGGGGTCATTGTCAAATCAAATCAATTTATATAGCCCTTCTTACATCAATTGATATATCAAAGTGCTGTACAGAAACCCAGCCTAAAACCCCAAACAGCAAGCAATGCAGGTGTAGAAGTGTAACAGTATAGCTTCCCCCCCTCTCCTATACTCGCCCCGAACCAGGGACCCTCCGCACACATCAACAACTGACACCCTCGAAGCATCATTATCCATCTCGCCACAAAAGCCACGGCCCTTGCAGAGCCAGGGGAACAACTACTTCAAGGTCTCAGAGTGAGTGACTTCACCGATTGAAACGCCATTAGCGCGCACAACCGCTAACTAGCTAGCCATTTCATATCGGTTACACTCACCCCCCTTATGACCGCATGCATTACCGTAGCAACCAGTGATCCGGGTCAACAGCATCAATGTAACAGTTTAGTTTCCTTCCCTCTCCTTGCAAAAGCCGCAGCTTTTGTGGAGTGATTGGTAACGACGCTTCGATCGTGACTGCTGCCTGAGTGCACAGGGTCCCTGGTTCGGGGCAAGGAGAGGGACGGAAGCTATACTATTACAAAAGCACGGTGGCTAGGAAAGACTCCCTAGAAAGGCTGAAACCTAGAGAGGAACCAGGCTATGAGGGGTGGCCAGTCCTCTTCTGGCTGTGCCATTTGGCTTTGTCCATTTGGAAGAACCATTTGCGACCAAGCTTCAACTTCCTGACTGATGTCTTGAGATGATGCTTCAATATATCCACATAGTTTTCCTCCCTCATGATGCCATCTATTTTGTGAAGTGCATCAGTCCCTCCTGCAGCAAAGCACCCCCACAACCTGATGCTGCCACCCCCGTTCTTCACAGTTGGGATGGTGTTCTTCGGCTTGCAAGCCTCCCCATTTTTCCTCCAAACATAACGATGGTCATTCTGGCCAAACCGTTCTATTTTTGTTTCATCAGACCAGAGGACATTTCTTCAAAAAGTATGATCTTTGTCCCCATGTGCAGTTGCAAACCGTAGTCTGGCTTTTTATGGTGGTTTTGGAGCAGTGGCTTCTTCCTTGCTGGGTGGCCTTTTAGGTTATGTCGATATAGGAATCATTTTACTGTGGATATAGATACTATTGTACCTGTTTTCTCCAACATCTTTACAAGGTCGTTTGCTGTTGTTCTGGGATTGATTTGCACTTTTCGCACCAAAGTACGTTCATCAGGTTAACTTGGCGTTCTTGGGCACAGGGACTATGGTGGTCTGCTTGAAACATAGACATGGTCAGGGAGAGGTTGAAAATGTCGGTGAAGACACTTACCAGCTGATCAGCGCATGCTCTGAGTACGCGTCCATTTAATCCACCTGGCCCCGCGGCCTTGTGAATGTTAACCTGTTTAAAGGTCTTACTTAGATCGGCTAGGGCGAGCGAGATCACACAGTTGTCTCGAACAGCTGGTGCTCTTATGCATGGTTCAGTGTTAATTGCCTCGAAGCGAGCATAGAAGGCATTTACAGTGCCTTCAGAAAGTATTCATAGCTCTTGACTTATCCACATTCTGTTGTTACAGCCTGAATTTAAAATGGATTAAATATATATTTTTCCTCTCACCCATCTACAGTACACACAATACCCCATAATGGCAAAGTGAAAACATGTTTTTAGATATATTTGTAAATGTATTAAAAATGAAATGCAGAAATATAAAATGTACATAAGTATTCACACCCCTGAGTCAACACTTTGTATAAGAACCTTTTGCAACGATTACAATCTGTCACGTTCATCTTAAAGAGGAGAAAAGCGCAGCGTGATTAGAATACATGTTATATATTTTATGGGCTCTGCACCAAAGGGCTCTGCACCATGAGAACTGAATGCCACAATTAATCTACCTACATACAGTGTCGGTTGAAATTTACAGAAGGGGCCCATGCTGTTAAGTGGTGAATAGCAGTCAATCTAAAGCCAAATACATTACAATAATGAAGTGATACAGCTGTATGATGAAGTATTCCATACCACAAATCTTAAAAACCTGCACCTAACACATCACATCTTTTAGGTTAGATTCTAGGTTTACCTTGCATTTACATTTTATTATCCAAAAACAGCGACACTGCAAATACCAATAATGTAACATTGGTTAACCTTGCAAACACGCTGTAAATATCCTGGGACAAGCTTCAGTGTTGTCTATTGCAGCCTGTTTGGATTTATAACCCCACAGTAAAAAATAGGTCAACTTTGAGTAAGGCCCGGGGGGGTTGTTTTGCTCAACCATGTCACTCCCTCCCCTGTCTCCAGTCCCTGGACTGAAACTATTTGGAGTCCATCTAGAAAAAAGGAGACAAAAGAGGTATTGTTTCAGTAGTTGGTTCTGGCTATTTTGGCCAACACAGTAAAATGTGTTCAGGGTCCCCTGTGTATCTGATAGGTACCAGTTTAACAAGCCCAATGGAAACTAGTTCCTCTTAAGACCAAACGAACAGAAAAGGAAAAAGTGATCGGTGGCGGCTAGTAGACCGGCGACGACGACCGCGAGCACCGCCCAAACAGGCAGGGGAGCCAGTACGCTCCCTCTCCCCCGTGACACCCCCCGACGCGCGCCGCCACCGGCCTCGAGGGCGACCCGGGGGGCGAGGCCCTGGGCGATCCGGGGGGAGGCGGTGGAAGTCCCTCAGTAGTGATGGGTCCAAAATGTCCCCCACTGGTACCCAGCACCTCTCCTCCGGACCGTACCCCTCCCAGTCCACGAGGTACTGTAGGCCCCTCACCCGGCGTCTCGAGTCCAGAATAGCATGTATTGTGTATGCCAGGGATCCCTCAATGTCCAGAGGGGGCGGAGGGACATCCAGCACCTCACCTTCCTGCAGGGGACCAGCCACCACCGGCCTGAGGAGAGACACATGAAACGAGGGGTTAATACGATAGTAAGTAGGAAGCTGTAACCTATAGCACACCTCATTTATCCTCCTCAGGACTTCAAATGGCCCCACACACTGCGGCCACAGCTTCCGGAAGGGCAGGGCAGGGCAGGCGGAGGGGCAGGTTTCGGGTCGGGAGCCAGACCCGGTGCGAACACGGGGGCCTCACTGTGGTGCTGGTCAGCGCTCCTCTCTGCCGTCCACTAGCCTGTTTTAATGATTCCTGGACGGCTCTCCAGGTGTCCATTCCTCCACCGTAGGAGCCTCGGTCTGGCTCTGATGCCATGGAGCCAGGACCGGCTGGTAGCCCAACATGCACTGGAACAGAGACATGTTAGTAGAGGAGTGGAGGAGGGAGTTCTGGGCTAGCTCCACCCATGGGACGTACCTCGCTCACTCACCAGGCCGGTCCCAGCAATACGACCACAGAAACCTACCCACATCCTGGTTTACTCTTTCCACCTGCCCATCAGACCCCCAGCCGTTCCATGAACGCCTTCCAAACTCTGAACTTGAACCTGGGACCCCGATCAGAAATGATGTCCTTAGGCACCCCGTAGAGACGGAAGGACTTAAAAAAATTATCCACAACAACCAGAATCGTGGTGTTTCCCTGAGACAGGGGAAGGTCGGTGAGAAAGTCCACCGACAAGTGCGACCACGGCCGCTGTGGAACGGGGAGGGACTGTAACTTCCCTCTAGGCAGGTGTCGAGGGGCCTTGCTCTGAGTGCACACCGAGCAGGAGGAGACATAAAACCTCACGTCTTTTACCAACGTGGGCCACCAGTACCTCCCCCTAAGACTCCGCACTGTCCTCTCGATCCCAGGATGACCCGAAAAGGGTAGTGTATGGGCCCATCAAATCAACTTATCACGGACACCAAGCGGCACGTACTGAACACCTGCTGGACACTGAGGGGGTGCAGGTTCCAACCGTAACGCCCGCTCAATCTCCACGTCCACCTCCCATACCACCGGTGCCATCAGACATGAAGCTGGGAGGACAGGAGTTGGCTCCACTATGAACACCAAAGAGGGGTCCGGATGAGCCAGCATAGGAGCGTTGGTGAACAGCTCCTTCAGGCGACTGAAAGCTCTGCCCGCCTCAGCTGACTAGCGCAAGTGCGCCGGCCTCCCCATCAGCAGTGAAGTAATGGGAGCAGCCACCTGACCAAAACCCCAGATAAACCTCCGGTAGTAATTGGCAAACCCTAAAAACCACTGCACCTCCTTTACCTTCGTCGGAGTCTGCCAATTACGCACGGCTGTAACGCGGTCACGCTCTATCACCACCCCAGAGGTGGAAATGCGATAACCCAGGAAAGAAACGGCTTGGAGAACACACATTTCTCAGCCTTGACGTACAGGTCATGCTCCAGCAGTCGCCCAAGTACCTTGCGCACCAGAGACCGAATAGATCAGTATGTCATTGATATACACTACCACCCCATGCCCGTACAGGTCTCTGAGAATCTTGTCTACGAAAGATTGGAAAAATGGCTGGAGCATTCTTCAACCCATACGGCATGACGAGGTAGTCATAATGGCCAGATGTGGTACTAAACGCGGTCTTCCACTCATCTCCCTCCCTGATACACACCAGATTATAAGCACTCCTAAGGTCCAGTTTTGTGAAGTAACGCTTCCCGTGAAATTTTTCCACCACTGTGGCGATGAGAGGTAGCGGGTAACTAAACCCCACTGTGATTAAATTTAGACCTCTTTAATCAATGCATGGACACAGACCTCCGTCGTTCTTGAGGAGACGGGTGACATGGAGGGTCGAATATACCCCTGTCCCAGAGATTCAGTGACTTATTTCTCCATTGCCACTGTCTCCTCCTGAGACAACGGGTACATGTGACTCCTGGGAAGTGCAGCGTTTACCAGGAGGTTTATCGCGCAATCCCCTCGTCGATGAGGTGGTAATTGGGTCTCCCTCTTCTTACAGAACGCGATAGCCAAATCGGCATATTCAGAGGGAATGTGCACAGTGGAAACCTGGTCTGGACTCTCCACCGTCGTCGCACTGATGGAAACTCCTATGCACCTGCCTGAACACTCCTCTGACCACCCTCGGAGAGCCCCCTGTCTCCAAGAAATCTCCGGATTGTGATGAGCCAGCCAGGGAATTCCCAGTACCACTGGAAACGCGGGTGAATCAATAAGGAAGAGACTAATCCGCTCCTTATGATTCCCCTGCGTTACCATGTCCAGTGGAACCGTGGCCTCCCTGACCAGCCCTGACCCTAATGGTCGGCTATCTAAGGAGTGCACGGGGAAAGGTTGGTCTAACAACACCAGGGGAATCCCTAGCCTTAACGCTAGTCCACGATCCATAAAGTTCCCAGCTGCGCCTGAATCGACTAGCGCCTTAAGCTGTAGAGAGTGAGAAAAAACAGAAAAAGAAATTAGTAAGAACATATGGCCAACAGGGAGCTCTGGGTGAGTCTGGTGCTGACTCACCTGGGGTGAACGAGGAGTGCTCTGCCTGCCTTCCCGACTCCCAGACGAGCTCCACCAGCACCGATCGGCAGTGTGTCCTCACCGACCACACCTGGTGCAGGAGGAGCCTCCTCCTCCGGTCCCCCTTGATGCGGCCCCCCCTAACCCCATGGGGGTTGGAGCGGGAGGGCCTGGAGAAGGAATCAACAGGGCCCGTTCTGGACGCCTGCGGGCAGCCATTAGGTTGTCCAGTCAGATGGACATGTCAATCAGTTCGTCGAGGGAGAGGGAGAGGGAGAGGGAGAGGGAGAGGGAGAGGACTCCCTGCAGACGTCCTCCCTGAGGCTACAACGATAGTTGTCCATCAAGGCCCTGTCGTTCCACCCCGCCCCGGCAGCCAAGGAACTCTAGCGCAAAGTCCTGCACGTTCCTCGTCTCCTGTCGCAGGTGAAACAGCCTTTCACCCACCGCTCGGCCCTCTGGTGGGTGGTCGAACACGGCCCGGAACCGGCGGGTGAACTCGGGGTAGTGATCCCTCGCTGAGTCTGGGCCATTCCACACTGCGTTGGCCCACTCCAGGGCTCGGCCCGTCAGACAGGAGACGAGGACGCTCACACTCTCCTCACCCGAGGGAGTCAGACGAACGGTAGCCAGGTACAGCTCCAGCTGTAGTAGGAACCCCTGGCACCCAGCCGCCGTTCCATTGTACTCCCTGGGGAACGCCAGACGCAGGGCACCGGATCCGGACGCCGGGGGGGGTCCGCCCATCGGTCCATCCTCTCCATCATCTGGTCCATTGCCGACCCGACCCAAATAATCTTTTTGGAAAAACTGAACATTTGCTATCTAACTGAGAGTCTCCTCATTGAAAACATCCGAAGTTCTTCAAAGGTAAATGATTTTATTTTAATGCTTTTCTTGTTTTTGTGAAAATGTTGCCTGCTGAATGCTAGGCTTAATGCTATGCTAGCTATCAATACTCTTACAGAAATGCTTGTTTTGCTATGGTTGAAAAGCATATTTTGAAAATCTGAGACGACAGTGTTGTCAACAAAAGGCTAAGCTTGAGAGCCAATATATTTATTTCATTTAATTTGCGATTTTCATGAATAGTTAACGTTGCGTTATGGTAATGAGCTTGAGGCTATAATTACACTCCCGGATACGTTTTTTTTCTTAGCCAAATGTGATGAACAAAACGGAGCGATTTCTCCTACACAAATAATATTTTTGGAAAAACTGAACATTTGCTATCTAACTGAGAGTCTCCTCATTGAAAACATCTGAAGTTCTTCAAAGGTAAATGATTTTATTTGAATGCTTTTCTTGTTTTTGTGAATATGTTGCCTGCTGAATGCTAGGCTTAATGCTATGCTAGCTATCAATACTCTTACACAAATGCTTGTTTTGCTATGGTTGAAAAGCATATTTTGAAAATCTGAGATGACAGTGTTGTTAACAAAAGGCTAAGCTTGAGAGCCAATATATTTATTTCATTTCATTTGCGATTTTCATGAATAGTTAACGTTGCGTTATGGTAATGAGCTTGAGGCTATAATTACGATCCCGGATACGGGATTGCTCGTTGCAACAGGTTAAGAACAGTGGGTTTGGAGTCAGGCGCAGAGAGCAGAGGGTTCGAATAAATGTATATTTTATTACCGGAAAAAAACGGTCACGCCAAAAACACAAGGTGCATCAACTGACGGGCCCATACACAGGACCCCAAATGTCCGGAAAAATAAAATACAATCGAACATCCACAACTAATAGTAAAACAATCCCGCACAAACCTTGGCGGGCCTAACCGATTTAAATAGACAAAAATCAAGAAACACAATAAGGAACAGGTGCAACTAATAAGACCAAACGAACAGAAAAGGAAAAAGGGATCGGTGGCGGCTAGTAGACCGGCGACGACGACCGCCAAGCACCGCTCGAACAGGAAGGGGAGCCACCTTCGGTGGGAGTCGTGACACCCAAAAATGGCCAAAAAGAGTAGAACCAGCTCACCTGCTTTTACACTATGATTAGATGTTCAATGTTTCTTTTGAAAAATAATATATTTAAAAATAAATAGCTTCACCATATTGCAACTAGAGTTCAGTCCATGTAACAGGGAATGAGGGACAGGTTTTGTTTTATCTTAAAATTAATCAGTAATCACACAAAATAAAATATCTTCAGAAATGACTTCGTCAAAGCAACAAAATAACCAGGGCTTTGCAATGATGGTGAAAACTTGGAAAACTTGAAAACTTCCTAGAAGTCACAGAGGATGCACATGTCAAAATGCTAAATTTTGTCAAATGAGCAAGTCTTTATTATATTTAAAATGTTCAATGTGGTCTATACTAAAGGGCACTTCATTTAATACAACAGGCTTTTAAAATTAAATATTGGTGCACAATATCTACTTAAAACATCAAAGGGACGCAAAAGGCACTCATTTGGTGGAATGACCCATTACAATGGCTAAAGTCGACTGACATGAATCAGGGTTGAATCAAGTGTAAATAAATGAAGGTCCCAAAGGTCACAACAAATATCACATGCATGTGCACATGGCTTCTCAAAAGGCTAATCTATAGACAGAAGCAAAAATCCATCAAGCTGCTGATAGCTTATACTGTATTACTGGTATAAGTCTTCAAATCAAATAACATTGTATTGGTCGCATACACATATTTAGCTGATGTTACAGCTAATATAGCGAAATGCTTGTGTTCCTAGCTCCAACAATGTAGTAAAATCTAACAATTCACAATACACACAAATCTAAAAGCACAAGAATGAAAATATTAAGAAATATATAATATTAGGACGAGCAATGTCTGAGTCCAGAGTATAAATGCAGTGTATTTACAGTTGAAGTTGGAAGTTTACATACACTTAGATTGGTGTCATTCAAACTAGTTTTTCAACTACTCCACAAATATCTTGTTAACAAACTAGTTTTGGCAAGTAGTTTAGGACACATACTTTGTGCATGACACAAGTAATTCTTCCAACAATTGTATATCGACAGATTATTTTTTACATCCGGCGCCGACAGAGATGGCCGCCTCGCTTCGCGTTCTCAGGAAACTATGCAGTATCTTGTTTTTTTATGTATTATTTATGACACTGTTACCCCAGGAAATCTTAAGTTTTATTACATAGAGCCGGGAGGAACTATTGGATATAAGAGCAACGTCAGCTTACCCACATTACGATCAGGAATACGACTTTCCCGAAGCGGATCCTCTGTTTGGTTCACCACGCAGGACAAGGGATCGGATCACAGCCGGTGACTCAAAACAATGGCGCCGCAAGAGGGGCAGAAGAAGCGGTCTACTGGTCAGGCTCTGTAGACGGGCAAATCGCGCACCGCTCCCGAGTTTACTACTCGTCTACGTCCAGTCTCTTGACAACAAGGTAGATGAAATACGAGCAAGGGTTGCCTTCCAGAGAGACATCAGAGATTGTAACGTTCTTTGTTTCACGGAAACGTGGCTCACTCGAGACACGCTATCGGAGTCGGTACAGCCACCTGGTTTCTTCACGCATCACGCCGACAGAAACAAACATCTCTCTGGTAAGAAGAAGGGCGGGGGCGTATGCCTTATGATTAATGAGACGTGGTGTGATCATAACAACATACAGGAACTCAAGTCCTTTTGCTCACCTGACCTAGAATTCCTTACAATCAAGTGTCGACCGCATTATCTACCAAGAGAAATCTCTTCAATTCTAATCACAGCTGTATATATCCCCCCCCCCCAAGCAGACTCATCGATGGCCCTGAATTAACTTCATTGGGCTATATATAAACTGGAAAACACATGTCCTGAGGCTGCATTCAATGTAGCTGGGGATTTTAACAAGGCTATATCTGAAAAGAAGACTCCCTAAATTTTATCAGCATATCGAATGCGCTACCTGGGCGGAAAAAATCTTGGACCATTGTTGCTCCTAGCCTATAGACAGAAACTAAAACAGGAAACGCCCGTGCTCAGGTCTGTTCAACGCTGGTCCGACCAATCTGATTCCATGCTTCAAGATTGCTTCGATCACGTGGACTGGGATACGTTCTGCATAGCGTCGGACAAAAACGCTGATTCGTTGAGCGAGTTTATTAGCAAGTGCATCGGTGATGTTGTACCCACAGCAACTATTAAAACCTTCCCCAACCAGAAACCGTGGGTTTCGGGTTGAGAGCCAGACCTTGTCCCCCGGTACGAACACGGGGGCCTCACTGCGGTGGTGGTCAGCGCTCCTCTTCTGCCGTCCACCTGCTTGCTTGAGGGATTCCTGGACGGCCCTCCAGGTCTCATTGGAGCGCTGCACCCACTCCTCCACCGCAGGAGTTTCGGTCTGACTCTGCTACCATGACCGGCTGGTAGCCCAACATGCATTGGAATGGTGACATGTCCGTGGAGGAGTGGCGGAGTGAGTTCTGGGCTAACTCCGCCCATGGTACGTACCTTGACCACTCCCCTGGCCGGTCCTGGCAATACGACTGCAGAAACCTACCCACCTCCTGGTTCACTCTCTCCACCTGCCCATTACTCTCGAGGTGATAACCAGAGGTCAAGCTGACCGAGACCCCCAGATGTTCCATAAACGCCCTCCACACTCGGCACGTGAACTGGGGACCCCGATCAGAGACGATGTCCTCTGGCACCCCGTAGTGCCGGAAGACGTGGGTAAATAGAGCCTCCGCAGTCTGTAGGGCCGTAGGGAGACGGCAACGGGAGGTGACGGCAGGACTTAGAAAACAGTGGTGTTCCCCTGAGACGGGGGAAGATCGGTAAGGAAGTCTACTGACAGGTGAGACCACGGCCGTTGTGGAACGGGGAGGGGCTGTAACTTCCCTCTAGGAAGGTGCCTAGGAGCCTTACTCTGGGCGCACACCGAACAGGAAGAGACATAGAACCTAACGTCCCTAGCCAAGGTGGGCCACCAGTACTTCCCCCTAAGACTCCGCAATGTCCTCGCCACACCAGGATGACCCAAAGAAGGTAGTGTGTGAGCCCACCGAATGAATTGATCACGAACACCAAGCGGCACGTACTTACGACCTGTAGGACATTGTGGAGGTGCAGGTTCCACCCGTAACGCCCGCTCAATGTCCGTGTCCACCTCCCATACCACCGGTGCCACCAGCCTCGAGGCTGGAAGGATGGGAGTAGGATCAATGGGCCGACCCGTGTCATAGAGACGGGGCAGCGTGTCGGCCTTAGTATTCAGGGAGCCTGGTCTATATGAGATGGTAAACCTAAATCAGGTGAAGAACATGGCCCACCTTGCCTAACGTGGATTCTGTCTACTTGCTGCCCGGATATACTCCATATTCCGGTGGTCAGTACAGATGAGAAAAGGGTGCTTAGCTCCCTCAAGCCAGTGTCTCCACACCTTCAGAGCCTTTACCACAGCTAACAACTCCCGGTCCCCCACATCATAGTTACACTCCGCCGGACCGAGCTTCTTCGAAAAGAAAGTGCAGGGGCGGAGTTTCGGTGGCGTACCCGAACGCTGTGATAGCACGGCACCCACCCCACGCGTCCACCTCCACTATGAACGCTAAAGAACGGTCCGGGTGCGCCAACACGGGCGCATCTGTGAACAGCACCTTCAACTGATTGAAGGCTCTGTCAGCCTCTGCTGACCATCGCAAACTCACCGGCCAAAACCTCGGATAAACCTCCGGTAGTAATTGGCAAAGCCTAAAAACAGCTGTACCTCTTTCACCGTGGTTGTAGTCGGCCAATTACGCACGGCCTTAACGCGGTCACACTCCATCACCACCCCAGAGGTGGAAATGCGATAACCCAGGAAGGAGACGGCTCGTTTGGAGAACACACACTTCTCAGCCTTGACGTATAGGTCATGCTCCAGCAGTCTCCCAAGCACTTTGCGCACCAGAAACACATGCGCGGCGCATGTGGCGGAATAGATCAGGATATCATCGATATATACAACCATGCCCTGCCCGTGCAGGTCCCTGAGAATCTTGTCTACAAAGGATTGAAAGACGGCTAGAGCATTCTTTAACCCATACGGCATGACGAGGTACTCATAATGGCCCGATGTGGTACTAAACACGGTTTTCTACTCGTCTCCCTCCCGAATACGCACCAGATTATACGTGCTCCTGAGGTCCAGTTTCATGAAAAACTGTGCCCCGTGAAATGATTCCAACGCTGTAGCGATGAGAGGTAGCGGGTAACTAAACCCCACTGTGATGGAATTGAGACCTCTATAATCAATACACGGACGCAAACCTCTCTCCTTTTTTTCACAAAAAAGAAACTCGAGGAGACGGGTGAAATGGAGGGCCGAATGTACCCCTGTCTCAGAGCTTCCGTGAAATTTGTCTCCATAGCCAACGTCTCCTCCTGTGATGGGTACATGTGACTCTTGGGAAGTGCAAGTCGCCTTCTTCTTACAGAAAGCGATAGCCAAATCGGCATATTCAGGGGGAATGCACACAGTGGAAACCTGGTCTGGACTCTCCACCGACGTGGCACCAATGGAAACTCCCATACACCTACCTGAACACTCCTCTGACCAGCCCTGAAGAACCCCCTGTCTCCACAAAATCCTGGGATTGTGACTGGCCAGCCAAGGAACCCCCAGCACCACTGGAAACGCAGGTGAATCGATAAGGAAGAGACTAATCCGCTCCCTATGATCCCCCTGCGTCACCATGTCCAGTGGAACCGTGGCCTCCCTGACCAGCCCTGACCCTAATGGCCGGCTATCTAAGGAGTGCACGGGGAAGTGGGGGATCTATCGGCACCCGGGGAATTCCCAGCTTGAGGGCGAGTCTGCGATCCATAAAGTTCCCAGCTGCACCTGAATCAACTAGCGCCTTATGCTGGGAAGAGGGAGAAAAATCAAGGGGAAAAAATTATACAAACATATGACCAACGGGGGCTCTGGGTGAGTTTGATGCTGACTCACCTGGGGTGACCGAGAAGTTTTCCGCCTGCCCTCTCGACTCCTGGGCGGACTCCTCCAGCACCGGTCGGCCGTGTGTCCTCTTCGACCACAGCTGGTGCAGGAGGAGCCTCCTCCTCCGGTACCCCTCGAAGCAGCCCCCCCCTAACTCCATAGGAATGGGAGCGGGAGGGCTAGGAGTTGGAACTGACAGGATCCTTTCTGTACTAGATACCATCTACTGCATCTTGCCAATACCATTCTGTACCATCACTCATTCATATAACTTTATGTACATATTCTTCATCCCTTTACATTTGTGTGTATAAGGTAGTTGTTGTGAAATTGTTAGGTTAGATTACTCGTTGGTTATTACTGCATTCTCAGAACTAGAAGCACAAGCATTTCGCTACACTCACATTAACATCTGCTAACCATGTGTATGTGATAAATAAAATTGGATTTGATTTGACATCATTTGAGTCAGTTGGAGGTGTACCTGTGGATGTATTTCAAGGCCTACCTTCAAACTCAGTGCCTCTTTACTTGACATCATGGGACAATCAAAAGAAATCAGCCAAGACCTCAGAAAAATAATTGTAGACCTACACAAGTCTTGTTGATCCTTGGGAGCAATTTCCAAACACCTGAAGGTACCACGTTCATCTGTACAAACAATAGTACACAAGTATAAACACCATGGGACCACGCAGCCGCTAAGGAGATGCGTTCTGATGAAGAGGAGATGAACGTACTTTGGTGCAAAAAGTGCAAATCAATACCAGAACAACAGCAAAGGACCTTGTGAAGATGCTGGAGGAAACAGGTACAAAAGTATCTATATCCACAGTAAAATGAGTTCTATATCGACATAACCTGAAAGGCCGCTCAGCAAGGAAGAAGCTACTGCTCCATAACCACTATAAAATCCAGACTACGGTTTGCAGCTGCACATGGGGACAAATATCGTACTTTCTGAAGAAATGTCCTCTGGTCTGATGAAACAAAAATAGAACGGTTTGGCTATAATGACCATTGTTATGTTTGGAGGAATAAGGGGGAGGCTTGCGAGCCGATGAACACCATCCCAACCGTGAAGCACAGGGGTGGCAGCATCATGGTGCTTTGCTGAAGGAGGGACTGGTGCACTTCACAAAATAGATGGCATCACAAGGAGGGAAAATTATGTGGATATATTGAAGCAACATCTCAAGACATCAGTCAGGAAGTTAAATCTTGGTCGCAAATTGGTCATCCAAATGGACAATGACCCCAATTATATTTCCAAAGTTGTGGCAAAATGGCTTAAGTACAACAAAGTCAAGGTATTGGATTGGCCATCATAAAGCCCTGACCTAAATCCCATAGAAAATGTGTGGGCAGAACTTAAAAAGCATTTGCAAACAAGGAGGCCGACAAACCTGACTCAGTTACAACATCTCAGTCAGCAGGAATGGGCCAAAATTAATCCAATTTATTGTGGGAAGCTTGTGGAAGGCTACCCAAAACGTTTTCCCCAAACATTTAAACAATTTAAAGGCAATGCTACCAAATTCTAATTGAGTGCATGTACACTTCTGACCCACTGGGAATGTGATGAAATAAATAAAAGCTTAAATAAATCATTCTCTCTACTATTATTTTGACATTTCACATTCTTAAAATAAAGTGGTGATCCTAACTGACCTAAAACAGGGAATTTATACTTGGATTAAATGTCAGGAATTGTGAAAAACTGAGATATATATGTAAACTTCCGACTTCAACTGTTTTTAGAGTAATAATCTGTCTGTAAAGAATTGTTGGATAAATGACTTGTGTCATGCACAAAGTAAATGACCTAACCAACTTGCATAAGTTCCTCAAGTTCTTTTTGTTTTTCCCTTAACATATTTTGTATAATTTTTATTGCTATCTACCTGTACTATTAGTTCATGGATTTCACTTGTTAGTCTTGTTTCTTTAGCCAGAAACTGTATTTAAAGGTGTCCCAAACAATAAGGGGATTTGCTGAACCTATATTATACTGGAAATATTAAGTTACAGTGGGGAGAACAAGTATTTGATACACTGCCGATTTTGCAGGTTTTCCTACTTACAAAGCATATAGAGGTCTGTAATTTTTTAAAATCATAGGTACACTTCAACTGTGAGAGACGGAATCTAAAACAAAAATCCAGAAAATCACATTGTATGATTTTTAAGTAATTAAATCCCCGTCCAGTTTTTTAGTCTCCAAATATCCACTATTTCTAATGTGTCCATAATATTTGTGATTTCCTTAAGGGCAAGGTGATGATAGTTTGTAGAGTGATTACCTTTACGGTCCATTGAGGACCGTGTTATAGTCTCCTACCATAATGATTAGATCATTTGTTGCCTGTAAGTTCAATAAACTGGTATAAATGTTTTTGAAGAAGTGTGGATCATCCTGATTTGGACCATATAGATTAATGAGCCAAAACACTTTTCGTCCACTTTAATATTCAAAAGGACCCACCTTCCTTGCGAATCATTCCTGATTATTTGCACATTCAGATCCAAATTTTTGTTAATTAATATCATCACAACCTTTGAGTTCCTTTGTCCATGACCGAAAATTATTTCACCACCCCATTCCTTTTTCCACGCAACGTCATCTAAGGATGTAGAGTGAGTTTCCTGTAAACAGTATATGTTATATTCTGGGCTATCTGCATTGTGTTCCACCCACCACCCGCCAACCCCTATTTTACACTACTGCTACTCTTTGTTCATCATATATGCATAGTGACTTTAACCATATCTACATGTACATACTACCTCAATCAGCCTGACTAACTGGTGTCTGTATGTAGCCTCGCTACTGTATATAGCCTGTTTTTACTGTTGTTTTATTTCTTTACCTATCTATTGTTCACCTAATACCTTTTTTGCACTATTGGTTAGAGCCTGTAAGAAAGCATTTCACTGTAAGGTCTACACCCGTTGTATTTGGCGCATGTGACAAATAAACTTTAATTTGATTTATAAAAAATAAAATACCTTAGTTGCATAAGTATTCAGACCCTTTGCTATGAGACTCGAAATTGAGCTCGGGTGCATCCTGTTTCCATTGATCATCCTTGAATTGTTTCTACAACTTGATTGGAGTCCACCTGTGGTAAATTCAATTGATTGGACATGATTTGGAAAGGCACAAACCTGTCTATATAAGATCCCACAGTTGACAGTGCATGTCATAGCAAAAACCAAGCCAAGGAATTGTCCATAGAGCTCCGAGACAGGATTGTGTCGAGGCACAGATCCGGGGAAGGGTACCAAAAACACAGTGGCCTCCATCATTATTAAATGGAAGAAATTTGGTACCACTGAGACTCTTCCTAGACTTATGTAAATAACGTATTTCAGTTAATAATTTTTTAAATAACTTTTTCTTCATTATGTCCAATTGGTAGTTACGGTCTTGTCTCATCGTTATATATCTCCCTTACGGACTCGAAAGTCAAGAGCCTTGCATCCTCCGAGACACAACCCAACTAAGCCACACTGTTTTTTGACACAATGCCCACTTAACCCGCACCAATGTGTTGGAGGAAACACCGTACACCTGGCGACCATGTCAGTGTGCACTGCACCCAGCACGCTACAGGAGTCGCTAGTGCATGATGGGACAAGGACATCCCTGCAGGCCAAACCCTCCCCTAACGACGCTGGGACAATTGTGCACCGCCCCATAGGTCTCCCGGTAGCGGCCAGCTGCGACAGAGCCTGGAGTAAAACCCAGAATCTCAAGTGGCACAGCTAGCTAGTGTGTGTGTGTGTGTGTGTGTGTGTGTGTGTGTGTGTGTGTGTGTGTGTGTGTGTGTGTGTGTGTGTGTGTGTGTGTGTGTGTGTGTGTGTGTGTGTGTGTGTGTGTGTGTGTGTGTGTGTGTGTGTGTGTGTGTGATGCATTGAATGCATCGACATTATGGACAGTATGTGGATATAGTATTTAGTATACCGTTTGGATACACCTACAAACTCAAAGGTTTTTCTTTATTTTTGCTCTTTTATACATTGTAAAATAATAGGGAAGACATCAAAACTATGAAATCACACACATGGAATCATGTAGTAACCAAAAAAAAGTGTGAAACAATTTCAAATATATTTCGTATTTGAGATTCTTCAAAGCAGCCACCCTTTGCTTTGATGATAGCTTTGCACACTCTTGGCATTCTCTCAACAAGCTTCATGAGGTAGTCACCTGGAACGCATTTCAATTAACAGGTGTGCGTTTGAGCCAATCAGTTAAGGTGTGACAAAGTAAGGTTGGTAATCAAAAGATAGCCCTATTTGGTAAAAGACCAAGTCCATATTATGGCAAGAACAGCTCAAATAAGCAAAGAGAAACGACAGTCCATCATTTTAAGACACGAAGGTCAGTCAATCGGGAAAAGTTTCTTCAAGTGTTGTCACAAAAACCATCAAGCGCTATGATGAAACTGACTCTCATGAGGACCGCCACAAGAAAGGAAGACCCAGAGTTAACTGCACCTCAGATTCCAGCCCAAATAAATGCTTCAGAGTTCAAGTAACAGACATCTCAACATCAACTGTTCAGAGGAGACTGCGTTAATCAGGCCTTCATGGTCAAATTGCTGCAAAGAAACCACTACAAAAGGATACCAATAAGAAGAAGAGACTTTCTTGGGCCTAGAAACACAAGAAATTGACATTAGAGCGGTGGAAATCTGTCCTTTGGTCTGATGAGTCCAAATTGGAGATTTAAGGGCTATTTGACCAAGGAGAGTGAAGGAGTGCTGCATCCGATGACCTGGCCTCCACAATCCGCCGACCTCAACCTAATTGAGATGGTTTGTGATGAGTTGGACCACAGAGTGAAGGAAAAGCAGCCAACACGTGCTCAGCATATGTGGGAACTCCTTCAAGACTGTGGGAAAAGTATTCCTGGTAAAGCTGGCTGAGAGAATGCCAAGAGTGTGCAAAGCTGTCATCAAGGCAAAGGGTGGCTACTTTGAAGAATTTCAAGTACAAAATATTTTTATACTTGTTTAACACTTTTTTGGTTACTACATGTTTCCTTGTGTGTTAGTTCATAGTTTTGATGTCTTCACTATTATTCTACAATATAGAAAATAGTAAAAATAAAGAAAAGCCCTTGAATGAGTGTGTCCAAACTTTTGACTGGTACTGTATCTGTAGAATACGCAGGATATGTTTCTTGATATGAGAGCTAAGCTTGCCTAAACATTCATGAAAAGGTCATTAATTAGCTGTCCATCTGTAAATAGCCCACCGAAACTACCTACCTCATCCCCATACGGTTTTTATTTTAATTACTTTTCTGCTCTTTTGCACACCAGTATCTCTACTTACACATCATCATCTGATCATTTATCACTCCCGTGTTAATCTGCTATATTGTAATTATTCACTCCTATGGCCTATTTATTGCCTACCTCATGCCTTTTGCACACACTGTATATATACTTTATTTTTTCTACTGTGTCATTGACTTGTTTATTATGTTATTGGCTTGTTTATT